>NW_026931082.1:0-4523 GCF_032062105.1 Saccostrea cuccullata | reverse complement strand
AGGTAAACCGTACTTTTAAAAGTACATTATAACACCAAGAACCATAAGATGTTAATTCGGCAGGCCAGATGAAGGAAAATTTTATGTTTTTACTCTTACAAACTGTTAACAAGAGTTTTAACTATGCAATAGGGTCCTTCGGATGACCTTAAAAACCGAGGTCCCGTGTCGCGGCAAGCTTTGGCACGATGAAGATCCCCGAAGTACTGCTCAATGGCCCTAGGTGCCGAATAAAGGTCAAAATTTAAAGCCCTTCACCGGTATAGTGACGTCTCTATATGAGTGAAATATTCTCGAATGGGACTTAAAAAATATACAATCAATCAACTATGCAATATCTTAAGAGATACATGTATTATGATATTAATAACTTGCAAGCTGAAATATCCCCCTCTCTTCTCATATAATTTTTTTGGAAGAGACTTTAAAAACCGAGGTTTCTCGTGTTACGGCAGACGTTGATTCACAAAAAACCCTCAATAATGACCCTTGGTCAATGAGAAATAATCTTGCAAGGCATGTGAAACTACACCAGTCAATCAACCTTAATTGTGTGAGTCGGAACAATTAACAATTTCATTTCTAAATTTTTTGAACATCAACTCTCTAGAACTCTTAGTTTCAATCACAGAAAACATTTGCAATGCGCTTTGAAAGCTCTAGAGGGCAATATTCTGCATTGATTCCCACAGAGATTTTTTTAAAGCTCTCTCACATAGAATCGTAATAGGCTCAGCGGCATAAACATTGGATTCGTTCTACTATTTTTTAAGCGACCCAGGATACCAATTCAATAACAAAAACGCACAGCTTGAGTTTAGGCGCTTTAATAAGTTTATTAACCGTATATACTGTTCGATTATCACTGAATCTGAAAATATCTAATACACAGCTATGCTGATTCTTTTTACCTACATGTACCTCTGTATATTTTTATTCTATTTGGGGAAATAGTTTAGGAATGTGGGTATAATATCAAGATCGGATTAAGGGTGAATGGCCTATCGATGATAAGGTTTATAACAAAAAAATTACCCCGGCACTGAGATGCCAATTTAGTCGTCATGACTTATATATAAACAGAATCTTTAATTGGGAATACATTGTGCGTATTAATTTTGTGTTCAGGTTGACACAAAAACGCGATGATAATTGAATATATATTTATTTTCACCTTACAATCACATTTCATTTACACGTAAGGATTTTTTTTTTTTGCATAATTAGGATTTAGAGACATTACCTCTTAAAACTGAACAGTAATTTTGTATCTAGAGATAAGAAAAGTGCCCCCTAAATCATGCCCTGGGCTATAAATGTCATATACAGTTTTACATTCACTTACATTTTTTTTCCCTTTTAATGAAAATGATGTTACCCTTAACTAAAGATAGATTTCTTTCTTCAAATCTTTATATGAAGTATATAAAAGATGTTATACTTAAGTTTGTAGTATTCCTGCGATTGTCGAACAATTTTATCTTATCAAATACATCTTTCAGTCCTTTTTGAAAAAAAAATAATTATACGTGTGTGATATTTGCATTGTAGTCCACAGGGTCAGGATCATATCAAAATAGTATAAGTTGCAAGATAAGTCTTAACAGATGTCAATTTTGTGTTTGTTAAAATTATCATTAGATCCTTGCTTTGTTACAAGCACAGTGAGAGACTTACAAAACACCGTTTTAATCACAGAATAATGTTTCCCTCTCTATTTAAAGGGGGCGTCTCCACATGAGTGAAAAATTCTCTAGAGGGACGTTAAACAATATACAATCAATCCATCAATCTATTTAAAGGTATTCTGAGTACATACACAACTCTTCTGGTGAAATACGCTATTATTCAACATGTATATCATTATTCTATATCTTCGTGGAAGTTTACATTATTATGTTTATTTGCGAGAATTCGACTTCCTTCAGTAATGTATTAGCAATTAACAATTTAAAAGGAATCAGATCTCTCTTGATAAAAAACTATTGTCTAGAGCACATTTGGAACATTTTCATATGCATAAATATCTTTGTGAGGTATATTGTTTGATTTGCAGTTAATAACAAAAATACGCTAGCAAAACGGGAACAAATGAAGTTATCCAATAGCAAAAAAATGTAAGAATTCGAAAATTATCGATGTTGGTGAAAGTAAGCAACGTATTACTCATCTTTCAATCAGCAATATTCAAAGATTCGATAGATGCAAGAGAGGCTTTAGGATCAGAAAAAGTTCAATATAAAAATATTCATTGAACTTAAGTGAAATATAAATGATGAATGACTTTTTCTTTCAATGATTTTAAAATTGATATCGTTCCTAAAACACTACAGTCTTGAGTTTAGCTTCTAAAATGCCGATTCTTTAAGGTTTCGTTTTTGCTTTATAGCGATTTAAATCTTTTAATCGATCCAATTCTGACAGAAAAGTCATTTTAAAAAATCAGATACATCATTATCATAACGATTCTCTGTCACTTTAAGTTGCAAATCATAGCTTACCAAGTTTAACTATTAAGTATTTTTCACTTCATGTTTATTTTGAATAGAATCGAAATGTATGAAAGCATCATGTTAAAACGTGGTTCATTATTGTTTGTCGTTCAGTCATCATTAAGAATTACCTCTTACTTTATATCATAAAATTAAATTAAAGAAAGGAACTCCATAATTTTGAATTCTGAGATCTGACAAGTAAAATTTCAATGAATTAAAAAAATGATTTTATAAAAATATGCTAAACATATCAATGTTAATCTCTTTTACGATATTGAATGATTCTTTTTTGCTAAGAAGAAAGCCCAGTTGTACACTACCACAATATACTTGAGATTTGCTAAAATAAGATGTGGATACTAAAAAAATCAAACATTTCTCCCAAAATAATAACATTAAAACGAAAATTTTCAACATTTTATACAACCATTCCTCATGAAATTTTTTTTGACGCATAGACAGTTACTGTTTTTTTTTTTCAATAGAATTTAACTCGTAAATTTACACACCTTGTGGGTAATTTACAACTAACGATAATTCATTGTCATTCCTATGTTAATTCGATGAAATGCCTCTAAATTTTAGATAGAGGATACCATAGAGTCTGTAAATCTGTTTCATATCTGCATATTTTACTAGAAAAAATGTCAACAAAAACCTAACGACTTTCTGATAAACGTGATGACTACGACTTTTCTACCGTCAATTTTTCTTATTTGAGTAGAAATATACCCCAATCACCTGTATTTATGCATATATGTGGGTTCGATACGTAAGAGCGTCTTCAACGTACGAACAAATCGTTTGCATGGTGGAGTGGCTGGAGCGTACGTACGAATAATTGCCAAGTACAAATCTAGATTTGTAGCTCTCCACCAGCACGCTGTGGCATCTCAGTATGAGCAAAAAGTTCTGAAAGGGAGTTTAACAAGAACCCACTAAACAAAGAAACGTTTGGACAATTTCTAAAACAAGGCACGTAAAAGTTGATAATACAAGAATTTTAACAAGGCACCTAAAAATTGATGATACGAGAATTTTAACAATCTCGATTAGTTCTCTATCGCAAATTCTATTATGGTTAATACAAAGGTACAATGACCTTGTCAAAAAAAATCTATCAATAAATCAATTTTTGATGAATGTTTTTTCATACAAATTGTTCCGTTATTCTTTTTGCATCATTGTCTACGAAACTTTGTTTTCGGTGTATCATTCATGACAAGGAGCACCCGATGGGTTTGATAGGTTGACAGAGGATGCTTATTCCTCCATGGTTTCTGATCCAACTTCTGATGATTTCAGATTTCTCGGTTTGCTCTGCTCCCATTTTTTCTTTCAGTGGACTTTTGAGTCAATTACTGTTCGTTTATCCATATTTAATCTTAATAAATCCAGACAGATTTGATTTGTGCAGTAAATTAACATAGATACGTGTGCTATGTTGTGAATAATGTCTACCTGGTGAAATCTCACTCGGGTCAAACGGGAGAAATTGTTTAAAAGTATCAGTGTCAGGCATTGATGAGAAGAGTTAATTAGATGCATGTATGACGAATCGTCATTGTTTGAGAAGTACGAAAATAAAATATATTTAAACGAAAGGTTGCATATTTATACTTCTCTCTAACTGTGTGGACCATTGCACCTTAAACTGCACTTTGCATAAGTATGTACCTGTATCTGTAAAATCACAACCACCTCCCCCATACCCATTAAGTTACACAATGTACAGGAATCTATATCTCCATCTAAGTCGCCATTCACTTATTTCTTTTATTTGATAGATTTCAAACAAAATTTATTCATTTGACGAATATTAAGATTACAAGAGGTGATAGATTCAGTATCTTCATAAATATGGCCATTTATGGCCACCAGTCCAAAAGGGAATTATTTGCAAAAGGAAAGGAATACTTATCTATAGTGGAATCAATTAGTTGCGCCTTATTAGCTCTTGGCATACAAACTAAGTTAATTAAGGCAATTTTTGCACAACTCTACAATGCATGGCCATTAGATATATGT
>NW_026931081.1:0-46902 GCF_032062105.1 Saccostrea cuccullata | reverse complement strand
TTGAAAACTTCCATAAATATGCTGATTTCCATAAATTGTATGAGAAATATAAATTAACAGAAAATATTATTGTGTCAAAGCAGTGTATTCACAATTTTTGTTTTTATGACATCAAAATCTAGTCCGATTTTATATTCTTTTTCAGAAAGAGGACAAAATGAACAAAAATTCAACAATTTAAGCTTTAAAATTAATACAGCGCAAGTTTGTTCAGGAACAATATTGACATATTTCATTGATATTATCATTCTTCACATTAAATCAAAATATTGATACTGAACACACATGCGCTCGGTGACTTTTCTCAAAATATCGACGAAATATGTACATTTTTAGCTCACCTTCGCCGAAGGCTCAAGTGAGCTTTTCTGATCACATTTTGTCTGTCGTCCGTCCGTCCGTCTGTAAACTTTTCACATTTTCGACTTCTTCTCAAGAACCAATGGGCCAATTTTAACCAAACTTGGTACAAAGCATCCTTGGGTGAAGGGGAGTTTAAATTGTTAAAATGAAGGGCCAAGTCCCCTTACAAGGGGAGATAATCAAGAAAAGACTTCTCAAGAACCACTGGGCCAGGAAAGCTGAATCTTATGTGGAAGCATCTTTGGGTGGTGTAGATATCAAATTGTTAAAATCATGACCCCCGGGGGTTGGGCGGGGCCACAATAGGGAATTCAAGTTTTACATAGAAATATATAGATCAAATCTTTAAAAATCTTCTTCTCAAGAATCACTGGGCCAGGAAAGCTGAATCTTATGTGGAAGCATTCTTGGGTAGTGTAGATATTAAATTGTTAAAATCATGACCCCCGGGGGTAGGGCGGGGCCACAATAGGGAATCAAAGTTTAACATAGAAATATATAGAACGAAATTTAAAATCTTCTTCTCAAGAACCTCTGGGCCAGGAAAGCTGAAACTTATGTGGAAGCATCCTTGGGTAGTGTAGATTCTAAAGTTTTAAAATAAAAAAAGGGAAGGGGGTTGTTGGGCATGATAGGTATAGCAAGAGGGGGAAACTGGTAAAGATGTGCATCACTCAGGTGAGCGATGTGGCCCATGGGCCTCTTGTTCTGTAAAATTCATACAAAAAACCGAAATTTACGTCATGTTTGTGACGTCAATACGTACATATGGCGTCATTACTTATGAAAATGTTCAGTTCTTTGAAGTCAGCATATACTCCCCTGTGTAAGAAATTAATTAAATATATCTCCATCAAAGTTTGATTTGGGGGGCAAATATTGGTTATGACCAAATAAAGTTCTTTGCCTATATTGAAAAAAATTTATTCATTTTCCAGGAATTTAAATGTTCATTTTCTTAAATTACAAAAAATATGCAGAATTGAGACAATGAATGTAAATTAATAAATAAACAAGATGTGTTTGTGAAACACTATGCCCTATTTTTAGCATATAGGTACAGTGTAACAGTCAAGGTCACAAGGTCATTGCTTGACCTCGGTATCAATTGAAAGAGCTTAATTAGTGGAGTTTGCCTACCAAATATGAAGTCTTTATCTTTCACCGTTTAAAAGTTATGACAAAGGTTAAAGTTTGCAGACAAAAAGCTATTTTAGGATATAGGACACAGTCAAGGTCACAAGGTCATTGACCTTTGTGTTACTTAAAAGAGGTTAATTTGTGGAGTAGGCATACTAAACATGAAGTCTATCTTTCTTGGTTGAAAAGTTATGGCGAAGATTAAAGTTTGCAGACAAACAGACATAAACAATATAATCCCGGATCTATCGATCTGGACGCATAAAAATCATTTTATAATCGTGATTAGCTTCAGATACCTGTACCTATGTCAAAGAAAAACGTGCTTTTGTTAAGTTTAATTTACATGTACTAATGTTGATTGAATTCACGTACATGTATTTTTTCCATTCAATAGGTACCTGTAGCTAATCACAATAAATGATTGTTTATTAATTTTCATTTTGCATTTATTGAGCAAGAAAAGTTCATGTGTATTGTTACTTGTATATTTACTTTTGTTGATATGCAAGTTAAAATATACATGAACTTTTCTTGCCTAAGAACAACAATATACAATGTATATGTCTAGTCTTTTTTATACATAAGGTATGTCGAAAACTACATGTACATTGTACATGTATATGTAAGAATCTTGTATATGTGTACACTTATACACATATATATAATACGATTCTCATTATATCGCAGGTATCATTGTATCGCGGTATATTTTAAAAATTCGGATACATAGCTTATATTTTTTGTTGATGAACAATCTGTACGTTGTGTCAATGTTTACCCTTTTGATAATTAAGAAATATGGAACATCCGTTTGAAAAAAAATAAATAAAACGTAATTTTACAAATATCTAGTCACGTTTTTTATTATATTAAGACCATTAAATTTATAATCTAGTACAAATTTTATTACAGTTCATCTTTTAAAAGTCTTTAGTTTGTACAATTGTTTCTTTTTCATGTAGAATTACATCGTTAATTAAAAAATAAAAATTGAGGTCCATGTCATTCCGTGTTTTCCCATACCGCAATACAATGAGACTCGCCAATTAAATAGGTAAATAAGACTTCCTCTTTTAAAAATAGACCACAGATTAAACGATGCAAGCTTGGAAAATAATTTGTCACTAAAAAGTTAGGACATAGTTAGAATTATTAATATCATTTGATATAAGTTAAATTAAATATAAAGTACCGCGATATAATAAGACATCAATATACATCGACGTGAAATAAGTTATGCTCATTTTGGTGGTGTTTGGACTGACTTGCAAAATTTCAAAAATGAGGTCTATATGTTAAACAATTAAAATTTAAAAGATAATCTATCTCTATATACATGTATTTCAATCAAGCTTAGCATTTCTTGTAAAAGATTAAAATAAAAACAAAGATGTCTTTGTGAAACATTATGCACCCGGCGGCAAAAAAGTTCCATAAAACTATTTTAGCTTATAGGTCACATTCAAGGTCACAAGGTCATTGACCTTGACGTCATTTAAAGGAACTTGATAAGTGGAGTATGCATTCCAAGTACATTTATGATTTGTCTCTCTCATATGGTTCAAAAGTTATGGCGAAAGTTCGAAAAAACTATTTTTAGCAAATAGGTCACAGTCAAGGTCACAAGGTCTATCATAAAAGCCCCCCAGATTTCTGATCGTAATTATATCAACAATTAACACGTGCTCTGACCTACTGTTGCTTATATTTGACCTAAATAAAGGTTTAATGTTTCTTTATTGTTTGCATGTTGCTTGCTACACACATCACAACAATTCTCACTCACGGTCTCAAAATCTGTGACTCAGAGTATTCAGACAGAAACGGTCTTCTTCTACTCTTTCATGTTATACTCTTGAGTTTGATTCCCAGATAGCATGACTATGTTGGGCCAACATTTGTTATAGGTTGTATGGTTGGTGTTGGGGGAACAACGTTGGACCAACGTTGGACCAATGTTACCAAGTCAGCCTTGTCGACCATGACGGGATTCCCATGTTGGCCCAACGTTGGTCCAACGTAAGCAACTTCCATTCACTTTAGTTTCCAAGGAAGGAAGGATCCTGGTGTTGGCCCAACGTTGGACCAATGTTTGTAATACACCCTTAAAGAAAGTGTATTTACAAGTTGGTAGTAGTATGTTGGCCCAACGTTGGCCCGATGTTTGTAATAGACCCTTAAAGAATGTGTCTTATCAAGTTTGTAGTAGTATGTTGGCCCAACGTTGGCACAATGTTTGTAATAAATCCTTAAAAAAATTGCCTTATCAAGTTGAAAGTAGAATGTTTCCCAAACGTCGGCCGGATGTTTCTAATACATCCTTAAATAAAATGTTTTATCAAGTTGGTAGTATTATGTTGGCCCATCGTTGGCCCATTGTTTGTAATACACCCTTAAAGAACGTGTCCTATCAAGTTGGTAGTTGTATGTTGGCCCAACGTTGGCCCAATGTTTGTAATACACCCTTAAAGAAAGTGCCTTATCAAGTTGAAATAGTATGTTGGACCAACGTTGGCCCGATGTTTGTAATACACCCTTAAAGAAAATGTCTTATCAAGTTGGTAGTATTATGTTGGCCCAATGTTGGCACAATGTTTGTAATACACACAAGTGTTATTTTGTTTAGGTGTTTTAAAGATGGGATATTTATATTGGGCCAACGTTGGTCCAATTATTATACTGCCAGCTAATTGATTGTGTTAATTTTATAATTAGCTGCTGAGCTTTAGGTTGGGACAACGTTGGCACATTCTGAAATAATTAAGAGGACTTTCTTTGTCCATGCTTATCATTGGTTGCCTGCTTTTGTTTAGATATATTTTCAACATTTTAACTTTGCACTAAAGTGATCACAGCACCAAAGAATGCTTTATTCTATTTTTTGAATTGTGTTTATGTTTATTTATTTGTAATAATTCCAAGATAGCAGAACATCGTTGGCCCAATCTTACATTATGGTTCTATTATCTATGTTGGGTTACCTTGATTGGGCCAACAATGGCCCAACATGGAATATTGATAGCTGGTTATATATAATGGTGCGCTAATGTTGAGCTAACTGTTGGCATGATATCATAAAACTATTATCATGAGAGAAAATGTTTGTTTGGGGATTGGCATCGGCCCTACGTTGGCCCAATATACCATGAATCTGACTGAGCATCATGGGTAGACAACAACCGTGCTACTTGTAATATCCGCGCCATTTTTAATCTGACACGAGCGAGCGTAACGAGAATGATACATTGCATATCTGCATCCACTTTGTAAGTATTTATAATATGTTTGCCTCGGCACAGCTGGATTAACGTTTACTTTTTAAACAATTTCGTGTACAAATCTGTGTAAATCAGACACGGGGAAGTGCAGAGGCCAGGTGCTGTTGGGTCAACACTGTACCCCAGATATCTTGCTAACATTGGTCCAACGTTGGGCTAATGTAATTGGTTACATCGGGCCAATGTTGGCAAATGACATTGACCCAGTTTAAGTTTACTCATCGGCCCAATGTTAGCCCGATATGTTGGGCCAACGTTGGCCCAATGTAGAGTGTTATTTCAACAGATATTGACCCAACGTTGCGCCAACATTGGCCCAATGAATGCGACATTGTTGGCGAAACGTCAACAAGAACATTGGGCCGATGTTGGCAAATGACAATGGCCCAGTGTCATTTTACTCCTAGGCCCAATGTTGGCCCGATATATTGGTTAAAACAAAATTAATTCAGTACTAAACATGAATTGGGTTCTTTCATTTAAAATTGGTTCATTGTAACGACAAAATTTCAATACATGTATTTTATATGGGGCAACATTGAATCAAAATCGTTGTGATGATGATTATCAAGCGTAGAAATGTTATGCACAAATGCCTTCATCACGCAAGCTAATCACTTTATCACACCATGAAATAAAAAAGGCGGTTATTCCTTAATTGACAGCTTAAACATATAGTGATATACTTGTAAATTTAATCGTATGTTTACTCTTTACTGAAAAAGTAACGAATGTATTAAGTACCAAATACTACAATTTTAGTGCTACTGGAGATTCTAAAAAGATATTGAGAACACAATCAAAGAATAGCTAAGGTATGCCATGGACAGGGATGGGGGAGGAAGAAACAGACAGAGAAGAAAAGAAGGGGGAGGAGGAGACTCAGGAGAGAGAAGAAGAGACTTAGGAGAGGGATTAGATGGAAATTAAGTGGCAGTACCTAACTTTTTTCTGTAATATAGTGTGACATACCTGCAGTTCTACCCTTTTCTGTGTCTGTTTGTCGGTTACAAACACAATGCAGATGCCAGAAACATTTTTGTGTAAGTAATCAAAATGACAGGATTCATTTTAGTATTATTTTAAAAACAGGGGGGTTTTGATTATTTGTTAGACGTGCTTATTGATAACTGTAATTTACTTAACTTGTGCATAAATTTACAGCAGAGAGGGAGTATACAATCATGTAACCCTACATGTATCGCTTGAAGTGAGCACCAACTTTTAATTCTTTATTAATGTTTTCTTCATGCACTGAGCAATAAAATTACAGTATGTTATAATTTAATTTTATATTTTGATTTCTTTTTCCTCAGTTTTTTAATTAATGAAGAGCTCCTTGTACTTACAATGCAATACTTGTTGATGGCAATTCTATGAGATATTGAGAATATGTATTAAACTATTAATCAAGCATATATAGGATATAGAGATAGTATTAAAGGACTTTTACCATTAAACTTTATTACAAAACTAGTACAACCTTATTGTATATATTTGTTTGTCAATTTTGAGGACAAATAGCCAGCAGTGAAGAGCAAATGAGTTGTCATGATGGAGAGCCAATAAGATACAAACCAACGTTGGTCCAAAAATGATGTTTTCCTAATATTGAAAGAATAAGTGACCCAACAATGGCTCAATAATATCCGTTCGTTGGTACAACAATAAGCCAACAAGTTGGTCTGATTAAGGGCCGATGAGCAAATTACCGTTGGCCCAACATTAATTGCTAACGATGGCCCAACTGTACAAAAATGACGTTTGCCATACATTGAAAAAAATACATTGGCCCAACAGTGGCCTAATATTAACTGTTACATTGGCCCAACAATAAGCCAACAAGTTGGTTTGATTAAGGGCCGATGAGCAAATTACCGTTGGCCCAACATTAATTGCTTACAATGGCCTAATTGTACAAAAATGACGTTTGCCCAACATTGAAGAAAATACATTGGCCTAACAGTGGCCTAATATTAACTGTTACATTGGCCCAACAATAAGACAACAAGTTGGTTTGATTAAGGGCCGATGAGCAAATTACCGATGGCCCAATGTTGAATGCAAACGGTGGCCCAACATAAGGAGCATTGTTGGCCCAACAAAGGTCCAATAACATTCTGCTATCTGGGTTTCCAATCAAGAATTTCTTTCCCCATTTTTTTACTCATTATTGACAATTCCCTAGTACACATACATTTATATCTGGCTTATATGTTTATATATGATTTTTTTGAAATTGTTTAATGCTGTGGAATTATTTTTATGTGTGGAGGTCCGTTTTTGTGGACAGACATATGAATTGAACATATTTTATTGACAAAGTCAAAAGGATCGGACACAAGTTCAGTAACTTAGATAGTCCTCTCCTAATATAACATTTTGTGAAATTGCCAAAGTAGAACAAACATATATACATATGGTCTACTATATACATTGTATACATTGTAGCAATAGAAAGGAATAAATTCTTTAAATATACAAAAATAATTTGAGATGGTGAGAAAAACGACCACATTCATTTAAGAAAGTTTGAATAGTCTTAAAAAGTTCAGCATTTTGTTCGAAAGTTAAAGAATCATCGCCCCATAGCATTAAATGTACATCTATAATATGTAAATAATTTAACGACAATAGCTTATTTATTAAGGAATTTCTTGCTTTTACATAATGTTTACAAACAAAAAACAGATGATATGTATCTTCTAGTAGTCCACAAGAACAATTAGTACTGGTAATTAGGTTACAGCGATATAAATCAGACTTTAAAATACAATTGTGTCTTAATCTTGTATGAATAATGTTCAAAAACCTTTTTCCATAAGAAAAATATTTCTGAGGTTTTACGTTACTATTTTGAAGATAGCTTTTGAAAATTTTAATAGAAGTTGCCTCCCTTGTTTTTAGACCAAGGGGAATTCCACTTTCTAACGGTATCGTGAATAAATGATTTATTGTAGAGTTCTAATCTGTATTTTGGCAAAGAATAATTTAAAGAATTCCGGGTAGTGTATCCTGAAATATTGCCTCTTGTATCAGGTACTAAGTTTTGCAAGTAAATAGGGACTAAATTATGGTGCATTTTATACATTGTTATTAGTTTTGCCCTATTTTTTCTATATTCCAGTGGTTCCCAGCCTGTTTCCAAATATAATGAATCTCTTGAAGCAATAATTGTAAGCCCAGTAACTATTCTTGCAGCATATAGTTGTACTTTTTCAAGATTCTCAATGTCTGTTTTTGTGCATCCAGACCAAACTTCAACAGCATATTCAAGTTGTGGTCTAATAAAAGATATATACATCTGGGAAAGAATATCTCTTGACACAGTAAATTTTAATTTTTTAAGAAGCCCCAATTTTTTGTATGCTTTCTTAATAATGGTATCAATATGATCAGACCATCCTAAGTTAGACGACAGAAGTATCCCAAGATGTTTGTGTTCCGTAACATATTCCAATTGGCAATTGTCAAAAAATAATTTAGGAAAATGCTGTACATTTTTCAAACTAAAAAATACTGCTTTGGTTTTCTGTGGATTGAATTTCAATAACCATTTCTTTGACCATTCATCTAGTATTCTAAGAGTGAATTAGCTTGGATAAAGTATTATTCAGAAAATTATTTTCATTTCAAAGTAATCTGAAATACTACCATGGAAATAAATCAAACCAAGTGAAGATACATCTTTAACAGAATTTAAGAAATCAGAGACAAATCCTCTTGTTCTTAAACCGAAATTTTCCGAAATAAAACTTTCTAAGAATTCTTCGGTCGATATTTGTACAGACAGTTTAAAAGATAGAAATAAAGTGGCAGCAGCTGCAGTGATTGACAAAAGTGTTGTTCTTTTTTTTCTACATGGCTTCTTGAAAAAGCAACCATTTTTTACAGCATCAGTAGAAATAAAACTTTCTAAGAATTCTTCAGTCGATATTTATACAAACAGTTTAAAAGATAGAAATAAAGTGGCAGCAGCTGCAGTGATTGACAAAAGTGTGTTTTTACAATACACAATACAATACAATAATTTCTATAGTGCATTATAATAATGACACTCTAGTGCGCTTCACATTAAAATAGATATTAGCTTACAAAATGGCGAACAAATTGCTTTAAAAAATACAAAATACATATTTGTGCATAAAAATAGGATATCTAAAAGACTTTATGTGTACTAAAAGACCATAAAATATTACGTTGCGTGGGAGTCACTTTAATAAATTTACAACTAATGAAACATTAAAAAAAAAATAAATATTAAAACTATTAAAATATTATTTTTTTTTTCTTCATGGCTTCCTGAAAAATCAACCATTTTTAACAGCATCAGTGGAAATAAAAATTTCTAAGAATTCTTCATCTGCATTTGAATATTAGAAATCTAATAATAATAGCAATTTTATAATATACGCGGACTCGCTTTCTTGCTTACAATCGTTCCAAGATATTAACATTGAACAGCCATACAATTTAGATCTTTTTAATTAAGTCGTCCCGAACGAAGTCGTGGACGATATATTGCGATTGTACGCATGTTTTTAATGTACAAGCTGTTTCTCGGATATGGTTGGGACAATATTCCTGAAACTTTCCTCAAAGGAGAAACACTGGTTGTAGTTGTTGTGTTGTGTGGTCATTCAGTTTCAGAATGGCTACCGTTGCCATGGAAACCTGCAAAAAGCGACGAATTTTGTCCGCGAGTGTTCTCTCTGGTGAATTGAATATTCTTCGTGAAATTTTATTGATGCAATGATTAGTATCTGTAATTGTACTCATTGGATTTAAAAATTGGAAATTGTCAATAGTTTTCATGGATTTTTAAATCAAAGTACTGAAAGGACTGATACAAGTTTATGGTTTTCCAAGCTTAGCTATAATGGGTATTGTTTTAGTGATGAAAAAAATGAAAGTCTTGTCCAGTTCGGGACAACATAAGCTATTGCTTGCAATAGCAGACTTTCTAGTTTTACATGTATATCATTATTTTACTCATCAGGGTAAAGTAGTAGATTTTTGTTGGATTCCAAGTCACATTGGCATCCCTAAAACACAAAAAAGCAAAGACAGCACTTCAGTTTGGTGTTACTCTTTTCAAAATACCATGCACTGATATGAAATATTTTGTTTAATTTTGTGTAAATTTACTCTTGTAAATTGATTGGAGATTTTGTGGTACCAGTTATCTCTCTGCAGGACAGATTGACAATATGCTACCAATCTGTAATCCCAAAAGCGTAATAATACTTACATGTAGTGGAGATAAAAATTTATCCTTCTCTGTGCTAAAGAAAATAAATTCAATAAATTCTCTGATTTCCCCTCGAAACAACAAGATGAAGTGATTAATTTGAGAACACATACTGGTCATTAAAAAATAATACATGAGTATTTACTTTCTCAAGAACTGCAACAAAAATGTTTGTTATACCCTTATAAATATCATTCTATATATTTTTTACTTATAAAAAGTCCAACAAAAGAACTGTTTATTACATCGGTCTAACAATTTCTCTATTGACTGGCCTTTCATAACAATTGTTAGACCGTAACGTCACTTGTCTGTTACGTCACAATTAATAATCATCGTTCAATATCGGCGACGCGAAAATAGCCGAAGTTAAGAGCTACAGGAGTTGTTGCTAACAGTAAGGTAACGAAGAAGAAAAGAAAATGTTTTGTGATAAATAAATTTTGTCATACAATAGATATATAATTGATTTTGTTTTTTCTCAGCTTGCTGTTTTATATTTACTGAAGAAGCCATAATTTTCCATATAAAATGTATTGATAATATAGCGTGTATCGATTTAATTGATCAATCGTAAGTGAGCAGTGAAGGGTATAACAAAACAGTTATAGAATGGGATTCGGGCAACATATGATTTGTTGGACCTAAAGGTGAAAAGTCACAGAGGTACAAAAAGTAGCTCACCTGAATCAAGTATGCATTTCTGATCACATTTTGTCCCATTCAACTTTGTTAAAATCATACAAGGTTGAGACCACTTACTGAGTATACTGTATATTTTAACTTTTCAATGCAAAACAGATTTCTTTTGCTTTTTTGTAATCAACGTGCTCAGGTGGGTGATAAGCCCTATGGGTCTCTTTTAAAGATCCTGCAAAAATAATACCTACCAACCCACCTTGAGAAAAGTGGGTCGGAGTACATTAATCAAATTAATTTTTAGCTCTACTGGTCAGGGTCAAGAAGAGCTTATGCGATAGTAATGCGTTCGTCGTCCGTCCGTCCGTCTGTCTGTCTGTCTGTCTGTCTGCTTCTCCTCCTACAGCTTTGGTCCAATTTCAATATAACTTGGCTGACAAGTAGACTACACTAAGATACATAATTCTGTGCATCGGTTTTTGATTTCGATGAACGGTGTTGCCATGGTTACTAAAAAATAGAAATTTCTGTGAAATTCTTTGAAAATGCTACTCTTCCTACAGTTTTGGTCCGATTTCAGTATAACTTGGCTGACAAAAGCAACACTAAGATACATAATTTTGTGCACCAGTTTTTGATTTCGATGAACGGTGTTGCCATGGTTACTAAAAATATAAATTTCTGTGAAATTCTTTGAAAATGCTACTCCTCCTACAGTTTTGGTCCGATTTCAGTATTACTTGGCTGACAAGTAGACTACACTAAGATACATAATTCTGTGAATCGGTTTTTGATTTCGATGAACGGTGTTGCCATGGCTACTAAAGATAGAAATTTCTTTGAAATTCTTTCAAAATGCTACTCCTCCTACAGTTTTGTTCTGATTTCAGTATATCTTGGCACACAAGTAGACTACACTAAGATACATAATTCTGTGCATCATTTTTTTAATTTCGATGAATAGTGTTGCCTTGGTTACTAAAAATAGAAATTTCTGTGAAATTCTTTCAAAATGCTACTCCTCCTACAGATTTGGTCTGATTTCAATATTACTTGGCACACAAGTAGACTACACTAAGATACAGAATTCCGTGCAATGGTTTTTGAGTTCGATGAACGGTGTTGCCATGGTTACTAAAAATTGAAATTTCTGTGAAATTCTTTCAAAATGCTACTCCGCCTTCAGTTTTGGTCCGATTTTAATATAACTTGGCATACAAGTAGACTACACTATGATACATAATTCTGTGCATCTGTTTTTATTTTGATGGGTGGCAAGGATCACTTTTCTATTGATTGCTGTTTTGAAGTCTCAAGTCACAACTGCTTCTTTTCTCTTCCTTTGTATTAAGTATAAACCAGTAGAGCTGCAGTCTCGACAGGGACTTCTGGTTTGCGTAAGTTACAGATAATTCCTTTGACGGAGAAAATATACCCAAAACATAAATTCATACTTAGGGTATCCTGTTCCTGTGCCTGACATTCAAATGATTTATTAATTGTATGTTACTAAACGTCCCTCTCGAAAATGATTCACTCATACGGAGATGCCATTACTTTGAGGGCTGCAAATTTTTACCTGTATTTGGCACGCAGGGCCATTGAGCAGGGAGGGATCTTTTTTTGTTCCAGCACCTACTGCGACACAGGACCTTGGTTTATACGGTCGAACCCGAAAGACCGGCCTCCACTTCCTGCACTTGGATTCGAACCCGCGAGGTAAGGATTAAATAATCTAAAGTTTGGATTTTTGTTGGGGGGAGGGTGTTAGACATTGAATTAAGACCAACCAAACCTTATCTGAGTAAATACCGGCAACAATGTGTTTAAACTTATATTGATCAATTAACATATAGCGGTGAATGGCTTTCTTTTGACCCTAACTTGACACGTGCGGCAACTGAGCAGCGAGGGGTCTTTAATATCGGGCCACGATATCCCTGACGGGATTTCATTCGAAGAACCAACAATTTTCTATTAAGGTACCAAGATTATGGCGAAGTAACTGTTGCTATAGCATCGTCTTGTAGAAGATCAGTAGCGGCAGAAATTTGAACTCACGACCTTCCGTGCAGGGATCGAGATGTGGCTTGATTTGACTTATAAATGATTATGGTAAAAATATTTACGCACATTCATGTTGCACATCTACGACATATATATACATTTGTATATAATAATGAATGTCAAATTCTGATTATAAGTAATAAGTCCTTAGGTTTAGAATACTAGTGTGATTATTACTATTGTTCTAATTTCAATAAATTTATATAATTTATACATAATGTACTTTGTATGACTTTGATCACAATACAAGAGAGTCTTAATACCTGTGTTTCCTTAAAATGTCACATTTCTGTTTTATATAATAATATACGAAATCCCAATCATTGACTACATGTTGTTTTCCACAAACTAGTATTTGGAAACAACTCTCCAGTGCTATACCCTCTTTTTTTACTTCCTCATAATTACATTGTGCGTGTATATAGTACTGTTTTAAGCAATATGAGATGCATCATTGGTGTCGAAATTTTTTATTTCAATGACAGAAAAAAAAATAACGTTAATAAACTTCTGTTGTTCATATTTGCGATGGAAGAACTATTTATAAACTTCGATTGAATCAAAATTACATAATTGTCGTACTGAACGATAATTATTTCTTATATGAAACTGTATTTTGGATTGTACATGTATATAGAAGTCATTCCTCTGCTTTATTTTAGTCTAAGTGATCATTAAGGTTTGAGATACATACAAATTATTCAATCATTTATTCATAATAACACATATTAACGGCAAAAAAAACTTTCAAAAAATGCAGTTCATATTGCTTGAAAGACTTCCATATACTCAGTTTTATATTAAAAAAAAAACAAAATCATTATTGTTCAGGAATAATGTAATTTGATTTAATCGATTCTGTATTCTATACAACCTGTTGGATGCGTCTAATTCAGTCTTTTGTGATTTTTCACGTAGGGAGAGGGCGACTTAAGGTTTTAAAACTTGTGCTCCATCCAATTATATAATATATTTAATGCAATAAAATCTGTTCAAATCAATCGAAGCTTATAAATAGTTCTTCCATTGCAAATATGAACAACAGATGTACATTAACGTAATTTTTTCTGACATTGATATAGTTATTTATAATTTTGAAACAAAAAAATTCTGACATCAAAGTTGCAACTAATATTGCTTTTAAAGATACAATACGCAAGACATTTTCGGGGAAACCCTTAATCAAATGACGTTTTGGAAAGGCCTGCACAGTCAGTATATAAAAGTACATATTTGCATGCTGTGACATTATATAATTCTCTTAGCTTCTCCAGGATGCAGGGGACAGTTATTCTATTCATTGCATTATCTTGTGTAAGTAGCATATAATTTAATTACTTTATTTAAATAATACTTATCATGTTTAATTTATTATGGATTTTTGTTATTTTCAATTTAAACTTTTTCCACGCACTTTTGTTGAATTTACTAGATTTAACATTGATTTAACTATCTTTGTAACATTCTATTTTTTTTTTAAAGTTATATTGCATAATAGGAAACTAAATTTTAACTAAAGTTGTTAAGATAGATACAATAAAAATATTTATTGATTGTATATTGTTAAACGCCGTGTCAGAAAATTTTCAACCCATGTTTCGACGGACTATTGGTTTATTTATTAGGTTTTTGAAAGTTTGTGAGCCATGTTTCGGCGGACTAGTTTAAATGATCGGTTTTAAAAAGTTTTTGGTTTCTCTGGTGTGTTTTTTTCTCAAATATAAATTGGACACGTAATATATATCAGTCAATGCGTAAACGAAACAAGGGGCCCAGGCGTACGGCCTTATAGGTCATCTAAGTATCATGTAACAACTTTCCAATAATTGAATTTAGTTCGTGTTTTAAACCAAAATTTACACATGAAATTCACACTTTTTATCATAATTATTCACTAAGCATGCTTTCCTTGATTACTTAATACCCAGAGGTGGGTAAAAGTAACAAAGAGAAAATGCATTTCCACTATATAACCACCAGCTGTGGAAATTTTATCAAAAATGTATTTCATCATAAATGTTTGATTAATACCAAAGAACAGATTCTAAAACATTAATGTATTTTAGGACTTTGTACCCATAATCCCTACCCCGCCCCAATTACCCTGACCCAGGGGCCCTGAAATACAGCGTTTTGGAAGAGACGCCTTTCTTCTTCAAAAATATATACTTAGATCATTGGCATGATATCCGGAGTAAACGAAAACATTTCAACGAATTCATACATTTTCACAATTTAATCTTTATAAAGCCGTGCCCCTGAACCCCTGACCCAGGTGCACTGAAATTCACAAATTTGGAAGAGGCATCTTTCCTCGTCATAACTGTGTACTTAGTTATTTTATTTAATACCTAGGAGCAGAGAAGAAAATTTTCAAAGAATTAATGTATTTTCACTACGTAATCAATAGAGCCCAGCCCTAACACCAGAGGTCATATTTTTCACATTTATGAAAGAGGCATTCTCTTTTATTATAACAATGTAATTAGTTAGTATGTTTGACGCCCATAAATTATGAGATTTTTAAAGGATTTATGCATTTTCACTATATAATATATAAAGCACCCCCCCCCCCATCACCAAAACTCCTGACCCTGGGGCCATGACATTCACATGCAATTTTGGAAGAGGCAGCTTAAAACTAGCACTAAAATACCGATCCAATGGCCATGAATTTCACAATTTTGGTAGTGGACTCATTGCTAATTACAATCATGCCAAAGTTGGCTGCTTGATGTCTAGGGGTAAAGAAGTAAATTTTTAAGGATTGCATTAATTTTGGTGGTTTTGGCACCATCCCTCAGGCCCAAAGGTGCCAGGGACCATGAAATTCATTTTTTTTTCTGTTCCCCTTCACCCAGAAATGCTTTACGCCAAATTTGGATGTAGTAAGTTGGTTGAGTGGTTGCAGAGAAGAAGCTGAAAATGTTTAAATGTTAACGCACGACGCCGGACGAAAACGGATAGCAATAGGTCTGACCAAAAAATTAATGTAATTGTAATTTTAAGTAATTGACAAAAATATCAATGAGTTTAAAAGTTTTTAATTATATTTCAAATTAATTGACCCAAAACCCAAGGTTTTAGAACAGTATGATTCTATCTTGGTGATTTCTTTTACAGGCTTTAGCCAAGTATGATCGAGGTGTCTATCCGGAAGGTATCACACATTTATCCCTCTTTCTATCTCACCAGCAGTTATAATTCAATGTTGAATTGAAAGACACTTAAATTTTGAATGGGAAAACTTCCTTTGATTTAAAGATATTGAGATTTAACTGGAGGTAATGTGAACAATGAGCTCACTAAATGATACCACCGCCTCTCATATGGTTATAATATAGATTTGTCTGTACGTCCGTCTGTAACGATTCGACGTACCAATATCTTATCTGCAATTCCTATCATACCAGTGAATTGCATTTGATGAGATTTTCCTAAAGTCATAGTTACATTATGTCATTGTGCACCGTCTATTTTACTTTTGAATCATACCCATATTTGGGGTTTCCCATAGCAAATCATGGACACGGCCATCATATTCATATGGGAGGCTGGGGTATCATTTAGTGAGCTCATTGCTCACAGTATTTCTAGTTTATTTTCAAAAAAAGTTAAACAATTCTTCAATTGTAATACTTTTCTCTACTTGACAAAATTTATAAATCAAACCGTCTTTTTCTTTACTGAATTTATTTAAAATTTTGTTATACATGTGTAAGAAAAGAATACTAAGGGAATACATTCAAATAAATCTGCCAACGCTTTTTTTTCCAAAATTATTAATCATTTTGGCTTCCAGTGTCTTCAAACTTGAGTGGCATAATTTTCCCCCCTACATGTTAACATGCAACATAATGTAGACATTCGATATGCAAACTAATTATATTACATGTAACACGCAGATGCCCAATCTTAAAAGAAAATAAAATTTAATACGTGTTTGTGAAACACTACGCGCCCGCTCGCAAAAAAGTTCGAAAAAGCGGCGATCTTTAGCATATAGGTCATAGTCAAGGTCACAAGGTCATTGAACTTTATGTAATTTGAAAGAGCTAATGAGTTAAGTAGGCATACCAAACATGAAGTCTCCATTTCCTATGGTTCAAAGGTTATGGCGAGGGTTATTTTATTTTTAGCATATAGGTCACAGTTAAGGTCACAAAGTCATTGACCTTGGTGTTATTTAAAAGAGCTTAATTAGTGGATTATGCATCCCAGATATCTCTATCTTTAATTGTTCAAAAGTTATTTGGATGGTTAAAGTTGACAGTAGACAGATAAAAAAAACAGAACAAAAACAATATACAGCCAGTATCTATATATCGATCCGGGCGCATACAAATGGGTGAATTAACTTACTGTATCTGACATTGTAGATGCAAGATAATCATGAAGACCTGTTACTTATTTATGCCAACATGCAATATGATGAGTTTCATACAAGATATGTAGGTAGATATGCAACTTATTTTCTTACATGATGACAACAAATCTTGTTTTTAAAAACTGATATAAATACGAGTAAGTCGCATGTTATCATAGATAAGTAGCACATTATAATAATTATCTTGCATGTGAACATAAATATCTTGCATTTCTCCATAATGAATATAAATATCTTTCATGTCAACATATTATCTCGCATGATAACATGAGTATTTTGCATGTAAACTTTATTTACTTGCCTATTCTCATAAAGAAGTTGCATGTCTACATAATTACATGTATCTCGCATCTTAGCATACGTAAGATGTATCTTAACATTAGTAAACCATGTCCATATCTTGTCATATTTATGTTTCATATTGAATCTATAATGTCATGCTAAAGAGATTGATTTTACACATATTAAAATTTAAAAAAAAGATTTGTAAATTGCATGTCAACATTACATTGCATGTTGACATAATTTTCTTGCATGTTGACATAACTTTCTTACCTTTTGACATAATTTATCTTGCATGTAGGGGGCAGAAATATGTCACCACATCAAACCCTCCATTTAATCCTGATGTAAATTCCACATCAAACATATTCGTAACTTCCTCTCGTTTTAGTATGCTTTCTAGATGATGGCAGAAAAATCAAAGCTGGAGAGAATTATTCTGCCTGTGGTGAATGTTACATGTGTTCCTGTCTCCCAGACTTAAGGATCGTTTGTACATTAAGAGATTGTCGAGAACGTGAGTAGGATTTATTGAACTTTTTTTAGCTTGTTGGGACCATAAATTCGACACGAATTAAATGTGTAAAAGTTTACATAACGTTTTCCATCCACCGCACCGTAGGAGGTAATGTGGTCTGTTGTTTTTTTTTTTTTTCTATTTAATTATTCAAATTTTCAATATCAATACACGGATGAATAAATAAGCAATTTTTTTTCTTTTTAGAGGAGTTTAAGTTAATTAGGTAAGGTTATATGATGTACCGATTTAGTATCTGTAGTAACGCTTATCCCAAATATTTTGGGGGCGGGGGAAAAAAAATATAGTGGGCCATCTTTAGAATAATGTGTGCTTGCCCTCTACTGATTCAGGATTCAGGGTCAAATCGATATGGGAGAACATTTTTCCAGAAAATTTTAACAAATTTATTGAGGAATAAAACGAAAGAAGGAATAAAAAGTTTGAGTGGAACTAGTTTTAGTCGGTCGTAGAGGGCAATCAACCATTTTCTACAGATAGCCTTGTCTGACAGTATATCATGGCTTTCTTAAATGTAGGATAATAAACAATGGTTAACTTTTTCCCTTCAGTTTAATGACCGTTCGCGGATATAGAATACAAGCCCTTGTGAATAATAAGTACAACAAGGTTCTATTTCATACCATGTAATGTAAATGTCTTAAGGTTATGCTCAAGACAAATTAAGCTTTTAGTTTTAATAGTCTAAAATCGATATGACCCTGTAGTTGTAAACCTTTAACGTAGAAAGTTAAAAATTTATTTTTATTCCGTAAAGCCAACGTTTCAAATTTGAATAGGGAGGGACGTTAAACAAGACATAATCAATCAATCAATCAAAACTGAATATTTCAGAATGTTTTCATAAATTTACATTAATTCTTATAAAGGTTATCAAGTTTTATATTGTAAGCCAATGAAGAAAAACTGTCTTTGTTTTCAAAGTTTATTAAATGAATCCAAGTTTACAATTTCTCCGTGACCGTTTTGATTTTTAGTAAGTGTTTTCGAAATTTGAAATTTGATCCATATAAACCAATACACTGTTGATATAAATGTTCAAAGGGTCTGACCAAAATACCAAGAACTGAAGACCGAACTCCCAATAAATAAATAAGCAAAAGTCCAACAGAATGATTACCAAAAAAAAAGAATGCTAAGAGAGAATTGATAATTTGAGAATAAGAACGGGAATGGGGATAAAAACGGCAATAGGAATGAGAGAGAGAATGCTCTTTTCTGACCAAAACAAGGTATTTTGTGCTCAGTGGGTATCAATGGTCCCGGATATAAAAATGCATTTCATTGGCTAACCCACCATCACTAACCACCTACGCTTTGTCCGTAGGTCTGTCCCTTGACCTATGAACCCCAACATGGCACCACCCTTAAATGCATGTAAATACTCATTACTTATATCTATGGGCTCAGTCCCTATCTCTGCACCACAGGAGTTCTAGCCATAATTATGTTCCCCAAACGAAGTTGGGGAACATGTTGTTTTTACTCTGTTTCTTATTATTATGTTCCCCAAACGAAGTTGGGGAACATATTGTTTTTACTCTGTTTCTTATTATTAAGGTCTTCCGTCTTCACGGAAGACCTTCTAGTGATTCTACTGTTTCTTATTATTATTATTATTATTATTTTCCCCAAAATTTTGTGCACGCGATTTCTCGAAAACTATTCAGTAGTTTTCTGTGAAAATTTCAGGAATTATGCGTCATTATATGAAGTTGTGGCATGGATAGGAAAATTTGGAATACTCACCTTTGGTTCCAAGTTATTGACACTTTTCTGATTTTAAAATGCAATTTTGTCCCCCCTTTTTTTCGAAAATGGTTTAAGATATTATCTGGAGACTTGTAAGAGATTATAGATGATGACTTTTAGATGTGACGAATCACCTTTTCGTGTGTCGTCGGTACTTCCGGTTGCTACCGGAAGCGAAATTAAAAGTCCGTATTTTCTAACTCTTTTGTTTTTCAATATTTTTTATTGATTTTTAGAATTTTAATAGAGACCCTTCTTATAATGCTTACTATATAATTTGTTTGAATATTGATAAATCCAAACTCTAGAAATTAAGATTCAAAAATCTGAAGTGGGTCCAAAATGGCGGCTGTCTCTGTCAACTCCGACATTTCGCAATAGGGGTTTACGGAGGCGGCAGAGCGTTTGCTTGAACGAAAGTAAAATAAGGATAAAAGAAGTGTAAAGGAATACTAGGATTGTCACGTCGTTGTAACGTTGCAAACGTGTGTCAAACTATGTTTTAATCCATGGTGGTCTCAAACGTCTTCTATAATTGGTTTTGGCTCGTTCTCAAAGTAGAAAAAGAAAAGACTAAATGTGCAAATGAAATACGATACCTAGTATCTTTTACATTTTGCGGAAAAACAGATTTTAAACCATAGTTATAAGTAATAGTTTTTAAGAAACATATATAGTAAGTATTAAACGTAACCACCGTTTTCCTAATGCACACTTGAATTAAACAAATACAAAAGACAGAAATAAGAAAACCATATCTAAAAAGATAATTTAATGGAGTTTATATCATCATTCTTGTCTCAATGATCTCATTCAAGTTATTAAACATAAATGGTGTCTGATTTCTTGACCGTCATAGGGCGACACGCTTTTCGGCGAAGCAATTCAAGCTGTACATGAAAGTTTAAGTACCGGTAATCGGGATATTTCATTTTAGGGATAAACAGCAAAATAAAAATCAGTTCAAAATTATAGCAGTTTCATTGATTTAGTGCTAGTTATCTATATATTATTGTACGATATAGAATGTGTAAAAGCGTTAAATATACTTTCTTAACAATGAAATTTAAGCTATACGAACATTCTTTTTTTATTTCCATTGAAACTATCACACCTATTTAATGGAACATTCCAAAGAAAAAGGCCCGAAGATTTCTTCGATTCATTTGACGCGAAATTATGAATAGTGACCCGCCTTTCATTATTCTAAGACAGATGTACTGTTGCAGAAGTATATAAATATATATTTAAAGCTGTGGTCTCAATAGCGTAATAGTCAGCGCTTTGGATTTTTGCGCTGGCGACCCGGGTTCAATCCCCTTTGTTTCCATAAAAAGTTATATCACTTTTCAACTCGATTTTGTGGTTTTTTTTTCCAGAATTGGACGGAAGACCTCTCGTTGCTCGCAACGAGTTTCTTTTCTAGTTATTATTCTTATTCTTATTTTTCTTCCTGGGAAAATTTTGTCCGCGAGTGATCTTGTAAACTACACATCCGACTTAGGTGAAACCTTTTTAGGGTAAGTAGGCATGCTATGTAGATTTGCGGAATCAAGGTCATTTTGCGCGCACGTGCTTGCAAGAGCGCGCACGTGCAAAACTTAAAATGACCAATATATAATGGATATAACCGTAACTTCTCTATTTTGTGACGAAATGTTTTGAAACTTATAATGTAAGGATATATTAGTAATATGCACAAGATGACATGGTCAAAATAGCAAGATCGCACGCGCATGCACATGTGCTTCGCTTTGATTGGCTGAAACTAAAGTCTCAATATCTTTTTTGTTTATTGATAAAATCATTTGAAATTTTGAACATAGTCATACATTAGGGAGATCTACAGCCTGTAATATCAGATTTTTCATGAAAGCATGTGCATGCACATGTGCTTGCAAGAGCTCGCACGTGCAACACGAGAAATGTCCAATATAATTGATACAGACGTAACTATTAAAATTATCGATGACATGCTTTGAAACTCATTTTATAAGTATATATAAGTAGTATGCACAAGATGACATGGTCAAAATAGCAAGATCGCACGCGCATGCACGTGTGCTTCGCTCTGATTGGCTGAAACTAAAGTCTCTATATCTTTCTTGTTTCTTGGCATAATCCTTTGAAATTTTGAACATAGACCTACATTATGAAGATCTACAGCATGATATATAAGAATTTTCATGAAAGCATGCGCATGACCGTGTCCTGAAATCTGATTGGCTGAAACTTTAAATGGCTAAATCTACTTTGTTTTTTGACGAAATGCTTTGAAATTTAAAACATTGTCATGCATTAGGACATCCTACAATATGATATAGAAAAAAATCATGAAATCACGCGCATGGATGTGTGCTGCAATCTGATTGGCTTAAACTTGAAATGGCTATAACTCCCTTGTTTTTCAACCAAACAGGATGGGATTTAGAATATAGATAGATGTAAGGGACTCCTACAAGAAGGTATTGTCATCATGCACGTGCACGCACGTGCATGCATTTGGAACGAGTGAAATGAAAAATACACTTGAAAGAGTGATTTTTCATACTTTTGGACTGAATGTTTTGATATATTGTATATTAAAATATGTAGATAGTGTAGACAAGATGATATGATCATAACGGACATGCATTCACATGCGCACGGGTGCAATGCTAAAATTTGAATATAATTGGTATCCTTCTGAGAAAACGTTGTTAAAGTCAAAATGCACAGAGTTTGTCTTATTTAATGAAGCTTACAGGGAATATGGCACCAAAAAGGAGTTGGGGAGCGTTTGGGGAACATCTGTAACGGTCCCCGTTACAATTAGCACTAGTTATTATTATTATTAAGGTCTTCCGTCTCCAACGGAAGACCTTCTTGTTATTCTTCGGTTTCTTTTTCCCTATTATTATTAAGGTCTTCCGTTTCAGACGGAAGGCCTTATAGTGATTCTACTGTTTCTTTTTATTATTTTTTTTCCCCTTTTGAAATTTCTTTTTTTGACGATTTCTCAGAGATGACTGGACAGAGTCTTATGAAAATTTCAAGGATGATAGAGAGTAAAAATATCTTTCAAATGCAGTTTTCAGTTTTTCAAAATTCACTTCCGGTCGTCAGATATGTCCGATTTCCGCTTTTTTCAAAAAAGTTTTGTCCTAGTCATATCTCAGAAATGGTAAGAGATGAAGACACCAAACTTATATGAGTAATAGATCTTGATAAGTAGGCAAATCCATTTGGGTTAAGATCGTCCGCCGTCACTTCCAGTCGTCATAGGAAGTGATCAAAGAAATCAAAAATTTCAACTTTTCTTTTATGAAACTTTTTTTGCATCACATTATAGCATCTTATGTGTAGTTTCGAAATATGTCAGTCCCACCGGAAACAAAAACGACAACTTCCGGTTATAAGAGAAGAACTGCATATTTTCAGTATTTTTCTGTCCCATCAATATTTTTTATACATAAAGTATTTGTAATGGTTTTTATATATGTTATATAGACTGCTAATGTCTTCAATTGCGTCAAATATCTTTTTAAAATTCACTTCCGGTCGCGTGATTTTCTGTCCTCAATATGAGAAGTTATCACAAAGAGATCTCGGAAACGGTAAGAGATGGAGACGTCAAACTTGTATGAGTAATAGATCTTGATAAGTAAGGAAACTCATAAGGGTTAAGATCGTTCGCCGTCATTTCCGGTCGTCACAGGAAGTGGTCAAAGAAAGCAGAAATTTCAACTTTTCTTTTTGGAATACTTCTTGGCATCACATTATTGCATCTTATTGGTTGTTCTGATATATGTCCGTCCCACCAGAAACAAAAACGGCAACTTCCGGTTATGAGAGAAAAACTGCATATATTGAGTATCATACTATCCTATTAATATCTTTTAGAGAAAGAGTATTTGAAATGATTTTAGAACATGATATTCAGACTGCAAATGTCTAGAGTAACTACAAATATCTGTTAAAAATTGACTTCCGGTCTCATGATTTCCTGTCCTCAAACTGAGTAGTTAACATAGCCAGATCTTGGTTATGGTAACACATCAAGACACTAATCTTATATGAATAATAAACCTTGAAGAGTGAACAACAGATATAGGGATTAATGTCTCCGCCGTCACTTCCGGTCGTCACAGGATGTGATTTGAAAAATCGAAAATTCAAACTTTTTTCTTTCCAATTTATTTTTCGTTACTTTATTGCATCTAATTAGTAGTTTTGAGATATGTCAGCTCCACCAAAAATTAAAAAAAAATAATAAAAACAACGAAAACTTCCAATTATAAGAAATAAAACTACATGAAGGTCAAAAGGTCAAGGTCATTGGAAAAGTATTTAAATTGCTTATATATGCCACATGACCTTGACCTTTGAGTTTAATGTTTGATTGACCTTTGACCTTGACCCTTACCCAAGAGCTATTTTTTTCTTTATTATATTTAGCTTGATACAGCTTCAAGTATTAAAGACGAGTTTAAAAGGTTTTTGGATGACCTTGACCTTTGGCCTCGATAAATGACCTTGACCTTTGACCCCATTGACCCAAAGGTCACAATCAAGCTTGAGTCCGTGGAGGTGTTTACATCTCTCACTTTGTCTAATGCCTATATACCCCCCCCCCTTTTTTTTCCTTTTTTTTTTTTAAATCAATAGGAACCTAGAAAAATTTTCTACAGTTCAACCGACGCCACAGATCGACATGAAATTTAAGGATTGCAGTAGAAGATACATCAAGGAAAGTGTCCTGAGTGTGTAATAGTGAGTCTCTGAAGTATATAATGAAATTCTAATGAGTATCGGCAACAACTACATTTTTTTCTGTCTGAAATCTAGGTGCTGATGAGCATGAAAATTAATTAAAACTTAAATTGGGTATTTCTTCACTTTTTGTCAATAACATTCGATTTTCCTGCTCAAATACAAAATATTAATACCAAGTATTCTTGATCTCATTTGTATGTAGAGTTTATTTCAATTTTATTTACATTGAATATTAATTGAATGAATCTAGGAAATGGCGATTTTTTCCTATCAAATCAATTTCCACGCAATTTATATAGGTTAGATAAATTACAGTTATCTCGCTTTCGACGATGTGGAGTTGAGAAAATGCCCATGACTCACAAATTATGTCAACAAATTACATGTAATCTGCCTATTAGAGTGCACATGTATCAAAAATGCACCCCGGGACTACGCAGATTTTGGTTTGTTTTTCCTAGCAGGATAACACACCCAGTATTCTGTAACTCAATCTATGCCTTAAAGAAAATTCACCAATTGAAATGGGGTCATTTAGTACCTTCCCTCTGAGAAACACACATTCTTCTAAGGCCTACGGCTTTTCAGCTGATTTTCCTCTGCAACTGACCACGTGTATTAGTTTCGCATTTACAGCTCTGCATATGCTAAGTGTCATAGTAATACCTATATGTTTCAGCAAGCACTTTGATTTACTGCAAACGTGTCCTATAATTATTCCAATCATTTTTCTACATCAAATATCACCTCAAACAGAGAATATCTCAATTATTTAAGAAATTTGACCGGGACTTTACTACGAAACTATTTCCTTCCTCTTTAGAATAAAAATTTTACAAAATACCTTTTCTCGTGTAGAACTTGATGGCTCAATGGTTAGCGTGTCTGACTTGAAATCAGAGGGTTATATGTTCGAGTCCAGCTGGAGGAACTTTTTTTTTTTTTTGCATTTCCTCTATTTATTTAATGATTATTACATGTATGTCTTTTTCTTTACATAGAAAAACATCCTTCTTACAGATAAATAGAGAAGAACGGAAGACCGTATTTGTTGCTGTAGCAACAAGAGTTTCTAGTTATTATTATTATTAGGGCTTTTCGCTTTCAGGCGAAAAGCCCTATTGTTTTCGTGTTGTTTTATTATTATTATACCTAACACTTTTATGTCAAGGATTTAAAGAACATCATTAGAGATATGTAATTTTTAACATTACCATTAGACAGCTTATCGGAAAGTCTCGCGTAAGTAAGGTTTTGTACTTCCGTAAACGTCACTTCCGGTATTTATCAGCCAGAAACTAAAATTTCCTTAATCCCTAATACTTTCCTTATTTTACATGCAATTTCGTTCAAAATTAAGGAGTATATTCCTCAAAGTTATATCTACAAAAAAGTCATCGTTAGTGTTTTTCCACCTATGGTACATTTTTGTGTTATAGGGCTCCAAAGTTAAGAAAAGGGGGGATTGAAATTTAAAATTTTGAAAACAATGTAGGAAATTTATTTTGAAGATTTTATATTGTTAACGGAAGTAATTAAAGGCAGAAATGTAAGTTTCATGTCCATCAGTGCAGAACTTCCGGTTCCATAAGTCTTTGAAAATTGTCTATGGGAGTTTCTATAGTGAAAAAAATTCAATTGTGTTCCATTATCTCAAAAGGGGAGCAAGCAATAATTGTAATAATTACAGGAAATAACTGATTTAGAATTTTCTTCAGGTGAAAATGTTTTGAAAATCAAATCTCTAAAAATTAGGGATTTTTAGGGGTCAATCCTTAAAACAGTTTTTGGCCTGTAACTTTTTTATTTGTCAACCAATCTTCAAACTGATTTCAGTTTTGGGTTCAGCATAAGAAGGACAATTTAAAAATTATGGTCCGTGGGGTCACTTTTTGACCCCTTTGAGGACTTTTAGAGACCTGAAATTTTGTATTTTTAAGTATTTTCAAAAATTATCAAGCAAGAGTTATCTCCCTTTGACAAACTGTTTGGAGTCCAATATGCTCTCTATGTTTCGATTTTGGTATGGATATGTAGAGTACTTCCGGTTTTATAAGTACCTTAAAATTGTCTATGGAGATTTCTATGTTAAATATGAAATCATTTAATGTCCATTATTTTCAATGGGAAGCAAGCAAGTCTCATGATATTTCACATAAATAATGACTTAAGCTTTGTCTTTCGATATTAAGATCATGAAAATAAAATTTCCTAAAATAAAAGGGATTTTAGGGGTCAGTAGAGAAATTAGTTTTTTGTATATTACTTTTTTATTTGTCCATAGATCTTCAAACTGATTTCTGTTTTGAGTTAAGCATAAAAAGGGCAATTTAAAAATAATGGTCCGTGGGGTCACTTTTTGACCCCTTAAAGGACTTTTAGAAACCTAAAATATTGTATTTTCAAGTATTTTCAAAAATAATTGTGCAAGAGTTATCTCCCCTTGTCAACCTTTCTGGAGTCCAATATGCTCTCTATGTTTCGATTTTGGTATGGATATGTAGAGTACTTCCGGTTTTATAAGTACCTTAAAATTGTCTATGGAGATTTCTATGTTAAATATGAAATCATTTAATGTCCATTATTTTCAATGGGAAGCAAGCAAGTCTCATGATATTTCACATAAATAATGACATTAGCATTGTCTTTCGATATTAAGATCATGAAAATAAAATTTCCTAAAACAAAAGGGATTTTAGGGGTCAGTAGAGAAATTAGTTTTTTGTATATTACTTTTTTATTTGTCCATAGATCTTCAAACTGATTTCTGTTTTGAGTTAAGCATAAAAAGGGCAATTTAAAAATAATGGTCCGTGGGGTCACTTTTTGACCCCTTAAAGGACTTTTAGAAACCTAAAATATTGTATTTTCAAGTATTTTCAAAAATAATTGTGCAAGAGTTATCTCCCCTTGTCAACCTTTCTGGAGTCTAATATGCTCTCTATGTTTCAATTTTGGTACGGATATGTGGAGAACTTCCGGCTTTATAAGTACCTTAAAATTGCCTATGGAGATTTCTATGTTAAATATGATATCATTCAATGTCCAGTATTTTCAAAGGGAAGCAAGCAGGTCTCATAATATTTCACATAAATAATGACTTTAGCATTGTCTTTCGATATTAAGATCATGAAAATAAAATTTCCTAAAATAAAAGGGATTTTAGGGGTCAGTAGAGAAATTAGTTTTTTGTATATTACTTTTTTATTTGTCCATAAATCTTCAAACTGATTTCTGTTTTGAGTTAAGCATAAAAAGGGCAATTTAAAAATAATGGTCCGTGGGGTCACTTTTTGACCCCTTAAAGGACTTTTAGAGACCTAAAATATTGTATTTTCAAGTATTTTCAAAAATAATTGTGCAAGAGTTATCTCCCCTTGTCAACCTTTCTGGAGTCTAATATGCTCTCTATGTTTCAATTTTGGTACGGATATGTGGAGAACTTCCGGCTTTATAAGTACCTTAAAATTGCCTATGGAGATTTCTATGTTAAATATGATATCATTCAATGTCCATTATTTTCAAAGGGAAGCAAGCAGGTCTCATAATATTTCACATACATAATGACTTTAGCATTGTCTTTCAATATTTAGATGCAGAAAATAAAATTTCTTAAAAGAAAAGGGATTTTAGGGGTCAGTACAGAAATTAGTTTTTTGTATATTACTTTTTTATTTGTCCATAGATCTTCAAACTGATTTCTGTTTTGAGTTAAGCATAAAAAGGGCAATTTAAGAAAAATGGTCCGTGGGGTCACTTTTTGACCCCTTAAAGGACTTTTAGAGACCTGAAATTTTGTATTTTAATGTATTTTCAAAAATAATTTTGCAAGAGTTATCTCCCTTTGGCAAACTGTATGGAGTCTAATATGCTCTCAATGTTTTAATTTTGGTATGGATATGTAGAGTACTTCCGGTTTTATAAGTACCTTAAAATTGCCTATGGAGATCTCTATGTTAAATTTGAAATCATGTTTGTTCCATTATCTCAAAAGGTAGGCAAGCAATTCTTGTGAAATTTCATATGAATACTGACTCTCTCATTGTCTCCAGATGCTAAGGTCATGAAAATAAAAATCCCTAAAATAGAAAGGATTTTAGGGGTCAGTACAGAAAACACCTTTTTCTCTGTAACGTGTTTAAGGGTCCTCCACACCATGTGACTTGTGACGTATATAGAGAAAAAATACTTTTACTTCCGGTTCAATCGAGTTTCTGTAAGAACGATTTAACCTAACACCGTTTGTAAACAAGATGGCATGATCACGGAGTGACATGGAAAAGGATGTGCGGTTTTTTTGTTAAATAAAAGAACAACAGACGTCTTGGATTATGTTACATAATAATTCGTAAACAACAGGTACCGGTGGATATGACGAAAAACGTTTTAATAGGTTATTTATCCTTTCAGGCTAATCAACCGAGTCTGTTTTGATAGTTGAAATTTCGGCACACTAATTTGTGCGTTTCAATAATGCATTATCTCATTTTTGTTTATAAATATTAATAAAATAGTGTGTGTTTCTAGTTTTCCTCTGTTATATTTGTCCAGTTCAGTGGCCAGTAATTACTAAATATAGTATGATGACGTATGCGGAGACTTGCCAAAGTTTTTGAGTCCCGGGCAACAGGAAAGATAACTCCAAAAAGGAACTTTGATACCAAAGATTTTGAAAATGTTTTTTCTACATCAGTGCATTTAATTTTAATTCAATTTTTTGATGTAATCTAATTCATTAATGTTTCTTCTCCACAAAACGAGTCCTTATTGATTTTTCTCGAAATGTATTTCAGAGAAAATAAGTTTTGTGTACTTTTTATAAATAAAATAAATTTCTGTAAAAAATATGTTGATAGATAAAAATAAATTCTTATGGTTATTCTGTGAGCTTAAAAATATACGAAAGGATAAGACAAAGTTTGTTGTGCTAGGTATGAAAATGCTCTAGGAAAAATTTCTTATAACTTGTGAAATAATTATTTTAAAAAATCAGTATAAATTACATTTTAATCCCTGGACAGTTTTTAAAGGTTGATATGCTTGTTAAAAGTAATGCTCAATAATATGAGAGCATAACCTGTGGGTGTGTGGAGGACCCTTAATTCTCAACCAATATTCAAAATAATTTTGACACAACATGAAGTATAAAGAGTACATTTTAAAAATCATGGGCCGTGGGGTGACTTTTTGACCCCTTATAGGAGTTTTAGTGGATTGAAAATCAGTACATTTTCGAATCTGTTTTATAACCACGAAAGAGTTATGTCTCTTTGAGTAGACACTGACGTACAATGAAAATTGTTATGTTTGCATTCAAACATTGACCTCAACAGAACTTTTGCAATATTTTATTATAAGATTTTTTTAAATTGTAAAATATTGTTTTTTTAAGATTAGTTATTTTAAGGATACACCAAAGGTTTCCAAAGGGCAAAATTTAATTTGCTTGTAATTCTTTTATTAACAAAGATAACATATTAAAAGTATATATCATTTGAAAGCTTGTTAAATTTACTATTTAATGATCTTAATTTAAATTTTCATTTTTATCTTATTAAGAAACTATTAATATTTTAATGTAAATATTAGTGCATTTATATTTTATAAATCAACTTTTTTGTATTCCACCTCTCAAAGTCAAAATTTTGCCTCAATGTAGATTAAAGATTGAACTTTAAAACCGTATCTCAGATTTTTGATAAATCTTCTTATTCAAAAGTTACATCCATTTGTCTTTCAATGTTACCAATTTATTATCCCAATTCTACATTTCCCCCAATAATTCGAGAACTGAGCAAGATATCAAAAATCTGAGATACGGTTTTGTGAACACACATTTGAGACGCATTCTGGCCAGTTTTCAGAGAAATTGGTCAATAAATAAGGGAGCTGAATCCTTTGAAATAATACCCCCAACTGTCTGATCTTACTTTACAGTAGAGGGCAAAAACCCATTACACAACAAAGTCTGCCAAATCTAGAAATATATGACACCTTGGAGATTCAGCTTTGGATACATGTCACTTATCCATATTTCCTATGCATATTCACAAGAATGGGAGGTTCTTTTCTTTATTTAGGTGCTTTAAATGAAGTAAAATAGGTTCAATTCTGAATCAGAAAGATTTCCCGGCAAAATGGCAAGAGCTGAGCTCCACCTCCTTTTTCATGGTCATTAGTGACCTGTTAGATCTCCTTCCCTAAATCTAGAGCCCCTGTAGTTTAATTACTGATAACCTCTGTGTGGCTAGTGAAGAATTCCCCAAGTGGTCACAGTGATTTATTGCTCCTTTCAGAAGCAGGCAGTTACAGACCAAATCAGAAGCTTCAATAACGGCACATTCACATGTGTTAGTGTTTATGTTTGATTATTGTTAAATAATTAGAAAACCATTTAATAATCAGCCAAAATTTTTCATGCATTATAAAGCAGTGATTAGCATTGTTTTCTTAGCCAAAAATCTCAAAATTGACAAAAATCTTGAAAAAAGCCTTTGGTGTATCCTTAAGGGGTCGAAAAGCCCTCCGTTTTTGTTGAACGACAAAAATAAGGTCTAGTTATTATTATTCTTATACTTAACAGATTTATGTTCGTGATTTAAAGAACATCATTTAAGATATGTAATTTATAACAATACCATTAGACAGCATATCTAGAAGTCTCCCGTAAGTAAGGTTTTGTACTTCCGGAAACGTCACTTCCGGTATTTATAAGACAAAAACTACATTTTCTCTAAAGCCTAAAACATTCCTTATTTTACATGCAATTTCGTTCAAAATTTAGGAATGTATTCCTCAAAGTAATATCTACAAAAAAGTCATCGTTAGCGTTTTTGCACCTATGGTATATTTTTGTGTTATAGGGCTCCAAAGTTAAGAAAAGGGGGGATTGAAATTAAAAAAATTGTAAACAATGTAGGAAATTTATTTTGAGGATTATATATTGTTTATCAAAGTAATTAAAGGCTGTAATGTAAGTTTCAAGTCCACCAGACCAGAACTTCCGGTTCTATAAGGCTTTGAAATTGTCTATGAGAGTTTCTATAGTAAAAAGAAATCTTGCGTCTTCCATTATCTCAAAAGGAGAGCAAGCAATTCTAGTAATATTTACAGTGAATATTTGATTTATTATTGTCTTCAGGTGAAAAGGTTATGAAAATTGAATCCATAAAAATTAGGGACTTTTAGGGGTCAACTCTTAAAATCGTTTTTGCCCTGTAACTTTTTTATTTGTCAATCAATCTTCAAACTGATTTCAGTTTTGAGTTAAGCATAAAAAGTACAATTTAAAAATTATGGTCCGTGGGGTCACTTTTTGATCCCTTTGAGGACTTTTAGAGACCTGAAATTTTGTATTTTTAAGTATTTTCAAAAAATAATCGTGCAAGAGTTATCTCCCCTTGTCAAACTATTTGGAGACTAATATGCTCTCTATGTTTAAATTTTGGTATGGATATGTAGAGTACTTCCGGTTTTATAAGTACCTTAAAATTGCCTATGGAGATTTCTATGTTAAATTTGAAATCATGCAATGTCCATTATTTTCAAAGGGAAGCAATCAAGTTTTATGATATTTCACATGAATAATTACTTAAGTATTGCCTTCGGGTACTTAGGTCATGAAAATAAAATTTCTCAAAGTAATAGGGATTTAAGGGGTCAGTACGGAAAGTAGATTTTTGTATATAACTTTTTTATTTATCCTTCAATCTTCAAACTTATTTCGGTTTTGAGTTCAGCATAAGAAGTGCAGTTTAAAAATTATGCTCCGTGGGGTCACTTTTTGATCCCTTATAGGTGTTTAAGAGATCTGAAATTTTGTATTTTTATGTATTTTCAAAAATATTCGTGATAGAGTTATCTCCCTTTGTCAACCTGTTTGGAATGTAATATGCTCCCTATGTTTCAATTTTGGTATGGATATGAGCAGTACTTCCGGTTTTATAAGTACATTAAATTTGTCTATGGAGATTTTTATGTTAAATTTGAAATCATGCAATGTCCATTATTTTCAAAGGGAAGAAAGCAAGTCTTATGATATTTCACATGGATAATAACTTTAGTATTTCCTTTTGGTGCTTAGGTCATGAAAATAATATTTCTCAAAATAAAAGGGATTTTAGGGGTCAGTACGGAAAATAAATTTTTGTATATAACTTTTTTATTTATTCTTCAATCTTCAAACTGATTTCGGTTTTGAGTTCAGCATAAGAAGAGCAATTTAAAAATTATGGTCCGTGGGGTCACTTTTTGATCCCTTATAGGTGTTTTAGAGACCTGAAATTTTGTATTTTTATGTATTTTCAAAAATATTTGTGCAAGAGTTATCTCCCTTTGTCAACCTGTTTGGAATCTAATATGCTCCCTATGTTTCAATTTTGGTGTGGATATGTACAGTACTTTTGGTTTTATAAGTACATTAAATTTGTCTATGGAGATCTCTATGTTAAATTTGAAATCATGCAATGTCCATTATTTTCAAAGGGAAGCAAGCAAGACTTATGATATTTCACAAAATAATTACTTTACTATTGCCTTCATGTGGTTAGGTCATGAAAATAAAATTTCTCAAAATAAAAGGGATTTTAGGGGTCAGTAAAAAAATTAGATTTTTGTATATAACTTTTTTATTTATTCTTCAATCTTCAAACTGATTTCGGTTTTGAGTTCAGCATAAGAAGAGCAATTTAAAAATTATGGTCCGTGGGGTCACTTTTTGATCCCTTATAGGTGTTTTAGAGATCTGAAATTTTGTATTTTTAAGTAATTTCAAGAATAATTGCGTAAGAATTATCTCCCTTTGTCAAAAATTTTTGAGTCTTTTATGCTTTCTAAGTTTTACTATTAGTATGGATATGAAGAGTACTTCCGGTTCTGTGAGAGCCTTAAAATTGCCTAAGGAAAGTTCTATGTTAAATTTGCAATCCGGTATGTTTCATTATCTCAAAAGTCTAGCAATCAATTCTCGTGATATTTAACATGAATAATGACTCAAGCATTGTCTTCGGGTAATTAGGTCATGAAAATAAAATTTCTTAAAATTAAAGGGATTTTAGGGGTCAGTACAGAAAATAGTTTTTTGCCTGTAACTTTTTTATTTACCAATCAATATTCCAAGTGATTTCGGTTTTGAGTTTAGCTTAAGAGGGGCAGTTAGAGAAATATGTTCCGTAGGTTCATTTTATGACTCCTTATAGGAGTTTTAGTGAATTTGAAAAACAGTCGGTTTTTTTTTTTTTTTTTTTTTTTTTCATTTTTTGAATAATCATGAAAGAGTTATGTCTCTTTGAGTAGCTGTTGATGTAATGTTTCATTATTGATATCACCAGAACTTAAAGCACAATGAGCCTTTTGAAATTTTATGTAATAACCAATTCACTTTAAGCTCCTTAATTTTTAGGGTTGAAAAGCCCTCCGTTTTTGTTGAACGACAAAAATAAGGTCTAGTTATTATCATTATTCTTCCAACCGATTTTGTGCAAGCGATTTCTCAGAGATGGCTCGTCCGATTTCTACCAAACTTTCAGATCTGAAAGATATTCAATTGATCTTGATAGGTTTTCTTCCTTTTTGATTATCTCACTTCCGGTCGTGAGATATGGACGATTTTCTGATTTTCAGAGGGTCGGCTTGTCCGGGAAACTCCTCCGAAACGACTTAAGATATGGACTTGAGATTTTCAGGGAAAATAGAGGAAGGTTTGGTGAGTTGTAATTGGGTCTCCAAATCTTTCTAGCGCAAAAGGCACCGAAGTTCGGTAGGGCCGAAAAAATGTCTCAGAAATATCTCACAAAATTTTTCACATTTTGTCTCATATCTTCACACCTGTTCATAATTTGTTAAAACATATTGAAGACAAAATGTGCAACATCGCAAGACCTTTCATTTGGTATAAAAAAAATAGAGCTGACCCTTCAAATTAGGGGCTAAGAGGGGCCAAAAGTCTTTTAACTATAACCCTCTAATGATCAATATTTTGTTATACATTATTGATCAAAAGTATTCATCTTAACAATTTGATGCTTACTATCTAAGTTGTTTGAAAATTGGCTTATCTGAATTCTATATATTAATATTTGAAAATCTGAAGCGGGCCCCAGATGGCGGCTGTCTTTGTCAATTCCGCCATTTTGCAATTGGGGTTTATAGAGGCAGCTGAGCGTTTGATTAAACCATTCTGATATACGAATGCATGAAATGTAAAAAAAAAACTACTTGGACTTTCACGAAGTAGTACGTTGCAATTCAGTGTCAATCTTAACACTTAATTTCCGTTTCACTAAAAGTGTAACTGGGCTAGATACGATATATGTAATGTGTACAAAGACTTTTTAAGCGTCGAAATAAAATAAAGGCGATAAGAACGTTTTATTTATTTTATTTCATTGCAGCTATCACACCAATTTAATAGATAAGTTCAAAGAAAATGCGCGAATATTTACTCATGGAGTTTGGCGCAAATTATTAATAGTGACCCGCCTTTTATGATTCTTAGACAGGTGTACTGTTGCAAAAGTATACACACAAGTATATTTAGAGCAGTATTCCCAAAAGCTTAATGGTTTGCGCGTTGGGGATAAAACAGAAAAAGGCGACATGGGTTCAATCCTCCTTGCGACCAAAATTTTGAATCACTTTGCAGCTCGATTTTACGAGATTTTTTTTCCTGAATCGGACGGAAGACCTCTCGTTGCTAGCAACGAGATCATTTCTAGTTTTTCTTCTTCTTCTTCCTGGAACTTTTTTGTCCGGGAATGATCTTGTAAACTGTTCGTCCGATGGAGGTAAAACCTTTTTAGGGTTAGTAGACATGTTATGTAGATTTGCGGAATCAAGGTCATTTTGCGCGCACGTGCTTGCAAGAGCGTGCACGTGCAACACGTGAAATGACCAATATAATAGATATAGCCACAACTGTTCTATTTTTAGATGAAATGCTTTGAAACTCATAATGTGAGGATATATTAGCAGTATAGACATGACAACATGGTGAAAATAGCAAGATCTCACGCGCATGCACGTGCACTTCGCTCTGATTGGCTGCAACTAAAGTCTCAATATCTTTCTTGTTTTTTGACGAAATCATTTGAAATTTTGAACATAGCCATGCATTAGGATATCCTACAACATGAAATAAAGCAATTATCATGAAAACACGTGCATGCAGGTGCGCTGCAATCTGATTGGCTGAAACTTTAAACAGCTATAACTCCCTTGGTTTTCAACCAAACAGGATGGGATTTGGAACATAGATAGATATGATGGACTTCTACAAGTAGGTATGGTCACCATGCACATGCATATACGTGCGTGTACATGTGCTGCAATCTGATTGGCTGAAACTTTAAACAGCCATAACTCCCTTAGTTTTCACCCAAACGGGGTGGAATTTAGAACATAGATAGATGTAATGGACTTTTACAAGAAGGTATGGTCACCATGCTCATGTATGCACGTGCGTGCACGTGAAATGAGTAAAATCAAACATATTACTTGAATGAGCGTATTTTTTAAATAATTTTGGATTAAATACTTTAATATTCAGTGTATTAAAAATATAGATTGTGTAGACATGATGATATGGTCATGACGCAAATGCATTCACATGTGCACGCGTGCAATGCTAAAGTTTAAATGATTTTTGTACACTTCTTTGTAAATGTTGTTAAAATCTCAGATGCATAGAGTTTGTCTTATTTAATGAAGCTTACAGGGATTATGGCACCAAAAGGGAGTTCGGGAGCATTTGGGGAACATCTGTAACGGTCCCCGTTACAATTAGCACTAGTTCTTTACATGTAACTTATTAACTTCAAAGTTCCCAATTTTATAGCTCTAAGTCAAAACTCTTTATAATACCATTCTATTTTCGTTTAAATTTTAGTACTTACTATCGATGGGCTTGATTGGTCTATTCGGATCAATTTCATTACAAAATGATTCACCAAATTTTTGTGTATTTGAACTACAACAAAATCCAATTTGTTTTTACAAGATAATATAAGTTTACAATATATAAGTCCTTTTTCCAATCATAAAGTCATCGAAATTGAGTCAATAATAATATACATTCTGATTTGATAAACCTTTATATCATTTTACTTTCACTACTAATACTAAAAATATAATATAATAATAAAATGATAATATTTATTATAATAAATAATAATAATTATAATAATTATTAAAATACTTATATAATATAATATAATAATCTGTCTGTGCTAAACCCTATAGGTTTACAATATGAATTCTCCTTTTCCTTGAAAATGACCTTGAGAGAGCACGATAACTAGAAACTCCCTTTACCCAAGGATTTTCTGATTAACGTTTGGTTGTAACAAGAAGTTGAAATATGTAGTTAAACATAAAGAGAAAAAGCGGTAGAAACTGTAACCGGACAGCTGGTGATCATAAAAGCTATCTAAGCTACATGTATCAAATCGATCCTGCCGAATGGATGAAATGTTCTTTCACATAATTATGTGACATTTCTATATTTCAGATTACAAATCGTTCCAGACGAAAATATATTAGGTCATCTTGATACAGATTATTTCCATCGGAGATTCTGTGGCGTTGTTAGTATATCATTGCAATAAAACGTCCATCTTTGAAAACATGTAAGATGTAAATGCACGAAAACTGCAGAAATAATTATGTGTACATTGCCTTATTCTCCTGTAGAAAAAGGTTGTTTTATTTGAAAATTAAAAGTGAAATAAATGTACATATCATTTGATAAGCATTGGCGAAGCATCGTTTTTGAGAGAGGGAAGTAGGGCTGGGACGATACAACTTTTTCTATATCGATACGTATCACGATATTTGATCCACGATACGATATGTATCACTATATGTTTAATTGCTTATAAAATCTGTTTTTGCATTGAAAAAAACAAATTATTTCTTTGCAAATAAGAATAATTTATTCAAAATAGTTGTTTATATGTTGTAAAACAAAAACATTTTACACAAACGGTGTAAATTATTATTTATTTCACATCTATATTTATATTTAGCATATTTATTTTATATATTAAACCCAAATGTTAAATAAACAAAGAAAAATAGAAGTAAGATTTTGGGTGGCGATATTTCGATATTTCCTCGTATGTATCGATATACGTATTGTCCTCAGATGTATCACAATATATCGATATCTCGATATATCGTCCCAGCCGTAGAGGGAATGGGATTACCTGAAAAAAGTAGACAAGCAAAAGAGGGGGAGAAAATTACATTTGCCCAAACTCCAAGGCAGTCCAGTGAAAATCCAGGCAATCGGTGGCACATTGCATACCATGGATTGTTATTATTTATTGTATTTAGACTTCGTAAAGCAAGTGTTTTCACATGACAACACAAAAAAAAATTTAGTGGTCCTCTAGTCCTAATTTTGGTAAATGTTTAATTTTAAGTGCAACAAGAGGCCCAGGGGCCACATCGCTCACCTGAGCAATTGGCTAGGAAAAAGCACACATCAGATCAGAAAGTTTACTTAGGGGGGGGGGGCTGAATTGTAACCCCCCAGGGGTCATGATATGAACAAAGCTTGAATCCACACTACCTAAGGATGATTCCCTATAAATATCACTAAGCATGGCTTAAAAGTACTAGAAAAAAAGATTTTAAAAGGTTTCCCTAGATATTCCTAAGTAAAACTTTTATCGGCCATTTGGCACCACCCTACCGCCGGGGGTCATGATTTGAACAAACTTGAATCTACACTACCTGGTGATGTTTCCACAGGAGTTTCATCTTTCCTGTCTCAATAGTTCTTGATAAGAAGATTTTTTCCTGTATATTCCTATGTAAAACTTTGATCGGCCATTTTGGCCCCACCCTACCCCCGGGGGTCATGATTTGGACAAACGTGAATCTACATTACCTGAGGATGATTTCGCGTGAGTTTCATCTCTCCTGGTCCAGTGGTTCTTGAGAAGAAGATTTTTAAAGGTTTTTCCTATATATTCAGATGTAAAACTTTGGCCGGCCATTGTGGCCCCACCCTAACCCTGGGGGTCATGATTTAAACAAACTTGAATCTACACTACCTGAGGATGATTCCAAATGATCTTCATCTTTCCTGGCCCAGTGGTTCTTGAGAAGAACACAAGTGAGTTAAAGCTACATATGGAGGTTTCTATGCAAAATATCTAATTAAATTCCATAATTGCTCTACATAACGTACAGAAAATGTTAAGACTTTTTTTCTTACACATTCCTGGTACCCACAACATGCCAAAGCCAGTACACATTATGACGTCATCGACCTCTACTACACAAGTTAATAAGAAACATCAACAAAATCGGTTCGGCGCAAGGGCATACCTTACTTTGTTTTACAGAAACAAGGTAGGAAAAGACGCAGGATATTCCAAGCAATTAAGATATTGCAGCACAAATGTCGGCACTGCAACTGTTTAGTTACTATTCGTGCAGTTTTAAGTTTAAACAGGGTAAAAATTCACAGTCCATTGTAAGTTTCCTAAAATTTTTATCGATTAAGAAAGTTCATAGGATTTGTGCAGCAATTTTATTAATTTTTTCAATATTCTCCTTAATACTATGCATTATTTATTTTTAAATTAGATAGGATATGCCCTTACGCCGACGTAATGACGTCATAATGTGCACTTGCATTGAAAAACTGGGGGTTCTTAGTATGTATCAGAAAATCAATTTGAACTTTCTCTGTACATAAAAAATACAACTAATGAATTTAATTAGCTCTTTTGCATAGAAAAATCCATATTTAGCCTTAACTCACTTGCGAAGATTTTTAAAGATTTTTCCTATATATTCCTATGTAAAACATAGATCGGTCATTTTGGCCCCACCCTACCCCTGGGGGTCATGATTTGAACAAACTTGAATCTACACTACCTGAGGATGATTCCACATGAGTTTCATCTTTTCTGGCCCAGTGGTTCTTGAGAAGAAGATTTTTTAAAAATGCCATTATTTTTTCTCTAATTCATTATTATCTCCCCTTGGAAAAGGGCGTGGCCCTTTATTTGAACAAACTTGAATCCCCTTTACCCAAGGATACTTTGTAGCAAGTTTGGTTGAAATTGGCCTAGTGGTTCTTGAGAAGAAGATGAAAATGTGAAAAGTTTACGACAACGCCAACGACGACAACGACAGACAACGGTAAATTTTGATCAGAAAAGCTCACTTGAGCCTTTGGCTCAGGTGAGCTAAAAAGGTCAACATCAGGGTAAGAAAAACACAACGTTTTCATTTTGTTTTATATGTAACAGATACTCAAATGCTGATGTGTCAATCAATATTATTTATAGCACTCTTATCTTTTATTTTATAATAAATGAGACTTCAAATTATATTTCTTTAGAAAAAAAATATGTGGTCCAAAATTAAGTTGAACAAGCTTGTGACTTTTTAAATTCAGTATCCAATATTCAATACGTTATAAAATCCAATACATGTTATTCATCATGTTATTATGAACACAATGTACAAACATTTAAGTCACTTAATAAAACTGGTGGAAACAGGTATATTTTGAGAGAAATAAAAGGAGTCAAACTTACCTATTATCTTTGATTTTTTTTTTACAAATTAAACCGATCCCGATCGGAATTATTTAAAGAAGAAAATACTATAATTGTATCGTTAAATTTGGCTCTTTTATTACAATGTTGTTAGAAAATTACTTGATTGTTTTTACATGTTAGATAGGTGGCATTTGCCTTTAGTTTGATAGATTTATTAATTTTGCATTATTTTCGATCGTAATCGCTTTTATTTCAATCGGGGTCGGGTTTTTTTCCGTAAATTTAGAAATACGAGTATTTCCTAAATTTGGCTATTCATAATAATTTATCAAAAGATATGCTTGTCTTTTATTTCTTTTCAGTCATTTTTCTGTTTTTGAATGAGTGTTACCATAGTTTTAATGTATATATTAATTAAATTACAAAATTAATGTCTTTTACGCACATGAAAATTACACGAATAAAACACCTGTTTCATTTCTTCATACTCGGTAATTGAAAAAATGTATTTGCACTGGCATTATGCAACAGCTGAGAGCAGACAGATTTCTAGCTTCATTTTTTATCTTAATTCCAAGTAAAATTTCTTTTTTCTATTTTCTCAGGAATTAAAGAGTTAAATTCTATAAGTGGCGCAATTAAACTAAATACAGAAAATATTTTGTGTACAGTCTCGACTTTATCCAAGTTTTTTTTTTACCGGTCATCTGTAAACCTCCCCCCTATATTTTTCTCCTTTACATAATTTGATTTTATATAAATAAGAAAATGTTAGATATACGAGGGTTGATCCAAAAGTAATGTCACAACTTCGATAAAATTACTACTAGTCAACGTTAATAAAAAAAAAAATTATTCATGATGGTAGCTACATATTTTTCAAATCAGTCCTGAAAAATTCAAATTGAAATGATTTATACTTTTCAAAATATCGAATTATATACAAAGTGCAATTATGGTAGTCGCCGCACCTGAATAACGTCCTATGACGGATAGGCGCCGTCACACAATTTTAAAAACTCTTCCCAATCGTTTCATTAATATAATTGATATTCAAAATCACATTCACACATTTTACTTTCTTAAAGAATTATTGTCACAAATTGTACACTCTGTCAGTAATTTAGTCCTTCATCAAAATTCTTTGAACACTATCATAAGACAAACTTTAAAGTTTCTCATACAATATATCACTCAAACTGCGTGACACGAATCTCTTTTTTTTTTTTTTTTGACAATGTCGATGCCATTGAACGTTTCCAACCGACCTCGTATCTTTCGGTCTTTCTGTCCTCAGCTGATTAATAAATTACCCATGACCCACCCAAAAGCTCTGAAATCATCTATGAACAAGTCTCGTTTTCACATTATTTCCTCTGAGAGTCTGATTTACATGTTCTCTACTGGCGATTTCCCGATTTTATGGGAAAAACGCATTAAAACTCAGTTCGGCGTTTTATTCCATTTCGACAATTTCTTTCTTAAATACATCAGATATAAACAACAATGTTTATGATAAAAAAAACAATGTCGCCATTTTATTTCCTAATAAAAATTAGAAATTGATGTCAATTTTGTCTTTATTAAACTGTTCGGCGATTAGACGCTTTTTAAAATGCTTTTTTTAATGTGCTTGTCTTTTTTATTCTAACAATATGAACTTTAAAATGTGACATTTTGTCTTGACGCGGCGACACCCCCTATGTTTATTATTTTAAACGTCTATAAAGTGAGTTCAATTTAACATTATGAAATGAAATTTTCAATTTTGATTAGATTTCTTTTTCTGCATCTTTTGGTGCATTATATTTGATAATGCGACGCCAAATATTAAAGATATGGACACAGTGACATTACTTTTGGATCAACCCTCGTATTGTCATTGTTTAAGAGCCGACAAATGGCAAGCAAAAAGCGGCGGGGTGTTATGACATCATTAATTTTAAAAATTGTACGTGAAAAAGATTTAGAATTGGCCAACATAGTTAAATGTTTAAACTCCATATTAAATGTGAGTGTGTGATCGATTCAATCGCCTAATTAAAATAAAATAAAATTTGGGAAAAAAACGAAATGTTTCACTAAACCAAATTCCGTTTTAATGCCAAATTATAGTGGGGACTTCGGCAGTAATTTAACTCAATAAATATATTTTATAACATTTTTAGTTTTTCTGAATTATTTAATTGTACCGCGGTTTGTTTATTTTTATTAGATTGCATATAGATAAATAAATCTAAGTTTTTCACAAATATCATGAAGTAAACATTTCAACTTCGTTGAATTAAATGTTGCATTAATCTAAAACATTCATCATTGATTCCAAACTTTATAAGAATGGTTCATTATAAACAATTAATTATTTCTACGCATATCCTAGCAAATTAATAAAAAAAATAGTTCTCAATCATGTTTAAAAGTACTTATCAAAACGGGTTTGTTTAAATAGATACATCTAGCTTAGACGCCGCCCATATATGAAACAAGAAAACATTGATGTAACCATCAACTGTCGCCCGGGAAATATGTAAAGTAAATAATGAAAATGAGTTTTGATCAACAAACTGCTTCGATATGTGTAAAAAGGCATGCGTCTAATTGATGGAGACGATAGTAGCTAATATTTTTTAAAAAAAAATTGTAGGCGGATAAAAATCAATCAAAAACGATACCATTTTAAACTCGATCAATTCCTCAAGTAAATGTTGACTGCATAAAATATAAATTGAAGTTTGACACACGCATCATCTATATCTAAAAATGTATTATTTTTCAATTTTAGAATATTAAACACGAACTGGTGCAGAGTACGTTTTTATCCGAGAAGTAAAATTCGATGTTCTAAAAAAAGGACCTATCGTTGTTTCTATAGTAAATGATAAGTAACTTTATATATTAAATATGAAAAACATACACATTTTTACAGATAAACTTTATGGAAGTAAATATATTTTGTATCTCGTAATTTATAAAGGGAAAGAACATTCTGATTAACAATCTTTTCAATGTTTAGAAAACCTTTAAATCTGGATAACTACTACCACCCCAATCCCCATACACCAACACTCAAACTTATATGTATAGAGCAGCTCGGTCCTCCGGGCTGCAATAATGAACTCTGTAGAGTAATTACACAGAAAAAGAGAAATTACTTTTTTCAAATCTTTTTCTTTAAACTTTAACGCAAAGAAATTTACAAAATACTCTGAAAACTCTCAACTATTTCATTGTGACGCAATTTTAGTCAGGTGTATGACGTCACTTATACATAAATGGAAACGTGGATTCAATCTGAATAGTTTTCCATAGGCCTGAATTTAGCGAAAGTTCTCTCCCGTTGGTCGCCATATTGGAGGTCGACTCGTGATTTTTCCCTCTTTGTCTTACCAAGTTTAAGAGGTTGTAGCAGAAATATTTGATGGAAAATATTTAATAAATATTTTCTTTTAAATAAAAGAGGCTTTCAAAAATTTATATACTTCAGAAAAATAATGATTTCTAATTCAAAATAGCAAATATAAAAATTTTAAATTGGTTGAACGATGAAGGAATATGAGCATTTGGACCTCCAGTATTGCGGCCAACGGGAAATAACTCTCGCTAAATTCTGGCCTATCGAAAACTATCTATAATTTTATAGAGCTAATTTTTATCTAAATATTACGTTTGGAGGCGAAAATGAATTTATTTTGAAAATTAATTACTTATTTTTGGTTTCTTAATTTTCTTTAGTGTATTGATTCTCAATATTTCATTAGGATTCCGATAAAAATGTGTGAAGCAGATTTACTTATGCCACGTGGGATAACTCTTGCATCACAAAATTTCACAAAAACGTCTATAAATTTTCGCAGAAAACCACACTATCAAAAGTGAATTTTCCCATCGATTTTATTTTTTAAACTAAAAGATGAAATATTTCTAGATTTAGTTAAATGTGAATTACAGTCCTGTTAAAAATGTAGTAGAAATTACAGTTCTTTGTTTGTGACCTACATTCAATGGTTTATATATACATTTGTGGTATCTCTCTATAATATAAACATACGGAGAAAAACATCTTCAATTCTGTATGAATTTTGTCAGAGGTCAATACGTGACCTAATCACACGGCGCAATAATACCAGTACATAAATTATAAAATGACCTGCTCTACTTGCTTTTCATGTATAAAAATGAACAAAATAAGCAAGTAAAATGATAATTATTTTATTTAAAATGTAAACAATTTTTTCATACAGTTTTTGGGCTATCGATTCAACCTGTGTACATAGAGAAAACTAGGAGCCTAGCGTTTGTTTACATTTTTCTTCACTTTTGTCATCTGCACAGTCTCTAATGTTCATTCTTATTTTGGGGTGTAGACCTTTGGTTAAATTTTAATGGAAAACTTTTATTTTATCTTTAAATTTTACTCACGATAAATGTGTAAATCTCCTGAATTTCTTGGAAAGCTTTCAGAACATCTCTTCAAAAGTTATTTTTTACATTCTCTTGTAAATGTGACACATATTCTTATCCTGTATTTAAAAGTTTATCAATCTCAACACTTTTTTCCAATACATTTTTCCACTTTGAGTTATTGTTATAAATTAATTTTCTTATCCATATAGATTTTAAAGCTGTTATGTAAGACACAATATATATTCACCATTTTTAATCCTTCCCGTGCATACTTCTGAGTAACAACTTTTTCTTATTTTGTCGACATTTGATTTCAAAAAAAGTTAAAAATCAATTTGTTTAGATCTTTCATATCACCTGTAGGTGGGTTTGGTAAAGTAATTAATCAATGATTAAGCTGTGATATAAGTAATGATTTAAACAATATTTATTCAGAACACTGAATAGATTGGACAACAGACAAACTATCTATAAACACCCTCGCTATGCAAGATCAAGGTGACAAATACAATGAACTGATTTCATAATAAATAATACATCACAGGTAGACACACACCCTTTCACAGGTAGACACACTCCCTTTCACTCACCCTTCCTCACACAAACACACACACTAGCACGACTGACTCGCACAGATCCAGTTCAATGATAGCATAACAAATAATTATATAAATTTGACAAAAAGAAAATCTATCAATGTATCTTCTTTATTTCTGATGAAGACTTACGTACCCATTGAAAAAAGACATCAAGGATTTGTATTTCATCGACGGGGATCTGAAGGGCATCAGCTGCCTCACGTTTGGTAATCGGATCCTGATAACGTTTAGCGCCCGGCACTACAACACCCCTCTACTCAATCTTGGTTTTAATGTTTTGTTTTCGCATTGAATTTGAGACCGCATACAGACGTTTACTACGGAAGCTGGTTCTTGGGTTGTATAAAGAATTGGAGGTTTACATTTTCACTTCTTTTTAGCCTTCTTGGCCCGGAGCAATTCATTTTTTTTAGTGCGATCCCTCGGTTTACCTGTTATTGACACAGGTCTATAGTTGACACCCCCCCCCTTACACTGTTTCTATGAATACGTACAAATCACCCTCTACATCTAGAATTTCCAACAGAACTTAAGGAACACGTTTATGTAAGTTTTCACCCTGGTTGTATGCAAAATTGTGTATAGGAATGTTATCCCGCATTGATCTGGAGCGTAAATCTGTAATTTCTGATTCCATATGATTTATTTTCCTGTCCATTTTAATAGGCATGGCACGTAACAAATCTACTTCTCGCCGTAACTGAGTATTTTCCGATCGAATGAAATACATTTCATCATAATAACTCTCAGACTGTTCAGCTACATATTTTAGATTTGACGAGATCCCTTCTACACTCTCTTGCAAATTAATTTTTCAATTCATGCAAAATCAAATTGTACAGCTGATTTATCGACATCTATCAAAAGATGTCATGGGACGGGCATTGTTCCTATTACGCTTTAATAAACAACTTTGTCAACACTTGGTTAATAACATTCTTGATAATATTTTAAAAATAAGCTACGAGTATATCAGTTTTATTCTCTAGCCAGTGTTGTCGTTCCCAAATTCCAAACACCTCTGTTAATGCCGGTTGAAAAAGATACTTGTAAATATTTGTAACCCCTTTCGAAGAATGGAGGGCATATTGCTTTTCTGCTGTCCGTCGGTCGGTCAGTTTATCTGTCTTTCCACCTTTAGTTTCCTTTCATTTTCTTCGCAGAGGTTCCATATATTGAAATGAATTGTTGTATAGAGATTGATCATAAGAAAAATCTAGGTCATGTTTTGTTTTGGGTTTGATCAATTCTTTTTTGACAGAGTAATGCCCCTTGGACTGAAAAAAAATATTAGAAGTTTCCGTTCATTTTTACTTCATTCATTCCGTTCATTTTCGTCGGGGAGGTTGCACATATTGAAATGAAATTTGGTATTCATATAAATCAAGGGAATATGTAGGTCAAGTTTTGTTTTGGGTTCGATCGTGCTTTTTTGTCAGAGTTATGACCATTGGACTCATACAAACTCCAATTATTTGCAGTTCTGTTCATTTTCTTCGAAGAGGTGAAACATATTGATAAAAAATTTGATAAATCAAAAGAATTATCTAGATAAAAAGAAAAAAATTGGTGATAGTTTATATTCCATTAAAAAGGAAGCATATCAAACACAACAAAAGGCCCAAGGGCCTGATGGGTGCTGCATATACAGCTGTATGAATTTACATTTGCATAATGATATCCATATCATATTAATGAGATATGATGACGTCATAATAAGGATATTTGCTTAATAATTAGATTTTAGGGTGACGTCATTCTTCTCTTATGCATATTAATGAGATGCAACGTCAAGTAGGATGAAGGAGAGTTCCTCTGGAAAAAATCCGGGAATGGACCCCACTCGGAAAATCCACAAATTCTGTATTTAATTGGGAAAAAATGAATAGTTGATAAGTTGTTTCAAGAGAATTAAGGTTCTTA
>NW_026931080.1:0-46591 GCF_032062105.1 Saccostrea cuccullata | reverse complement strand
TCTTTTTTTAAAAAAAAATTTTTTTAATAAAAAATCATTTTTTGGGAAAAAAATTTTTTAAACCCCCGGGGTTTTTTTTCCCCCCCCCAAAAAGGGTTTAATAAAAATTTTTAAAAAAAATTTTTCAAAAAAAATGTCTCAGAAATATCTCACAAAATTTGACACATTTTGTTTCATATCTTAACACCTGTTCATAATTTGTTAAAGCATATTGAAGAAAAAATGTGCAACATGACAAGACCTTTCATTTGATGTCAAAAAAATAGGACTGGCCCCTCAAATTTGGGGCTAAAATACGCCAAAAATCTTTTATCTATAACTCTCTAATGATCAATATTTTATTATACAATACTGAAGCAAAAGTATTCATCTTAACAATTTGATGCTTACTATATAAGTTGTTTGAAAATTGGTTAATCTGAATTATAGATATTAATATTTTAAAATCTGAAGCGGGCCCAAGATGGCGGCTGTCCCTGTCAACTCCGCCATTTCGCGGGTAGGGGTTTATGGAGGCAGCTGAGCGTTTGATTAAACCATTCTGACATAAGGATACATGAAATGTAAAAAACTACTTGGACTTTCACGTAGTAGTACGTTTCAATACAGTGTCAATCTTAAAACTTTATTTCCATTTCTTTGCTTTAGTTTTACTGGGCTAGATACGATATTTTATGTGTAGAATGTGTAAAATATACTTTCTTAACGTCGAATTAAAATTTCATTGAAGCCATCACACCTTTTTAATAGATCAGTCTAAAGGAAATCCGCGAATATTTACTCCTGGCGTTTGGCGCGAAATTTTGAATAGTGGCCCGCCTTTTATAATTCTTAGACAGGTGTACTGTTGCAAAAGTATACACAAATATATTTAGAGCAGTGCTCAAATAGGGTTCAATCCTCCTTGTGACCAAAATTTTGAATCACTTTTTAGCTCGATTTTACGAGCTTTTTTTCCTATTACCTTTCAATTGAAATCAGGAAAAGGGGACTGAACCCTACAATTAAGGGCTCAGAAGGGCCAAAAGTCTTTCATCTGTAGCTCGTTAACGATCAATATTTTGTAATACATTACTGAGGCAAAAATGTTTATCTTGACAATTTGCAACTATACATTATAAAATTTTGATCATATGTTACCTAATCAGTGTGCATATTGCTTAAAACGTCATTTTGGCCATCTTTTGTTCAATATTTCCTATCAAAATATTGGCCCTTTTCGAGATATAAAACCTCAAAGATTTAGCATTCTGACCCCTTGTGACCCTTAATTACGTAACGTATGATCAAAATTTTAAAAATGTATAGTTGCACAAAAAATGTTGCAAATCGTCAAGATAAGGTACTTCAGAATCACACAGCTACAATATAAAACCTTTCATTTTTTGCAAAACGGTTCTATTATCGACGCAAAGGGTAGATCGTTAAATCGTCAATGATTACTTTATTTTTGACTTCATTTGATATGACAAAAAGGGATTTAAAAGAGTCCTTAATTCAGAGCTAAGAAGAACGAGGAAATTCTATGATTATTTACCCTGTGCAATGATATAGCATAAATTAATTACCTTCATATATGATGTATGAAATGACCAAACTACTTAGAAAGATAAAATATCACTGAACAAAAAATTCACAAAATCTTTCATTTGGTTTGATGAAAGGGTTGGGCTTCTCAAATGATATCTTTGAATAACTGATTTTCACAAGTTGGTTTATTCGTGAATCTCCTTCATGGCTAATAATTTTGAGAGGAGAAATAATAATAATCGATTTGATCGAGTGATCGCTTAACCGAATACAAATGTCATCCCTGCTTTTTGTTTTTAAACCAAATTACGAATGTCTGGACACCTACACAAGTAAAGGGAATCGAATTTATACACAGTTTTCTTCGTCTGTTATGATTTTTACCATTAATGCATCGTGGTAACTGTAATATGTCGGTACCTTTTCCACTTTTGCTTGTAAAGATTTTGACAGGTATACATGGTCAAGGATAGTTCCCCCTTCTGTGGTATTAAAATCAACCATTTGCTTAAAACCTTGATTAAGCATGGAGGTCTGAATAACTCCTATAGATCTCGCATCTTCATTGAAGTCTCCAAGACAGATAAAAAACCTATACTGTGACCTCAAATATTTAACTACTTTCTCAAATTGTACTAAGAACTGAGAAGCATCCAAAGAATTTGGCCGATAGACAGTTAAAACTACGATATCTTTTAAGAGACATTTCACACAAATGGCCTCCACATTCTTCACAGGAAGAGAAGATGCAGCATTTTCTTGTCCAGTATCTTTAATGTAGACAGCCACACCTCCACCTTTTGATGCACCCAACTGTGAGAATTTAGCATTGCTAGCATCATAAGCATCCTCTCTGGTTACTTGGTAAAAACTAAATCCCTCTATTGTAAATTTACTAACATTTTGTTCAGATCTCAACCAAGTCTCTGTTAGGCAGATTATATCTGCATTCCTGTATCGAATATCTTTTTGCAAGTCTTCAAAATGTTTGTTAAGACTTTGAATATTGTGAAGGAAAATTGTTATGCCTTGTTCTAACTGATCAAAGTTAGGAAGATCTAATTTTGGCATCCCTTGCAAAGCTGCTTTGACTTCTGGGTCAGCATATATCTTCCTCTGTAACGATTCCAAATCGTTTGTTTCAATAAATAATCCTTCTTTTGACGTTACTCTACTCAAAGCTACATATCCTTGTCCAGGAGAGAATGTTCTATCTAAATTGACTACAACCTTGTCCACTGTCATTCCTTGTACTTTGTGAGAGGTACATGCCCACGACAAGCGTAGTGGAAACTGATGTCGAACTACATTTTGTTTTTTATGTTCTAGTATCTCCTCTTGAACTCTTTCAATTAAAACAATATTCCCATTATTCGTTTTTTTCCCAGACTTCTTCCCAACATTGACATTGTCAAATATTACTGCTACTGCAACAACAGTGTTTGCATCATGCTTCTGGCTATACACAAAATGAGAGATCTGCCCCATTACTCCATTTACAAGGCCATCATCTACGTTACAGTTTCTTGTCAGCATAACTTTTGCATTGATACCCAATAGCAAACTGCTAGAAAGATTGTCTGTTTTGGACCTTGTTATTGGTTTACTCCTTAAAATTAGCTTGCCTGTTGTTCTATCTTTCGAAAAGTCTTGAGCATCAATCTCGACAAGGTCAGAACAAGTACGTCTGAGCATTGACAAATTATATGAATTGACTTCGTCATTTGTTGCGTAGACGTGGAGAACATTTTCTGGTCCCTCTCTTACACAGTCATTCAAGATGGAACTTATTTCCTCTTCCAGGGGTTGTTTTACTAGTCTAGTCCGAAGTGAATTCAGTGCTGTTGCAAATGGAATGTCTTCACGTTGTCTCATAATTTCAGTCAAGTCCACTACTTTGAAAAAGTCTACCCAATAATCAACAGGATAAAGAGCATTGTCTTTATACAGTCTTTCATCTTTACGCTGTTTTACAGGAGGAAGTTGGTAGAAATCTCCCACTGCAATTACTGACACTCCTCCAAAGGGCTCCTTGGATTTTTTAATCTGCACAAGTCTCTCGTGAACGTAGTATAATAATCTTTTATATACCATGGAAATTTCATCAATAACCAGGATTTGCAGATCTCCAAGTTGAACTCTCATTTCACTTAAACTCTGTTCTTTCAATGGTTCATATGGCAGAGACATATATTTGGGCAATGAAAATAAATGATGGATCGTATTTCCTCCAATGTTGAATGCAGCTGTCCCAGTAAAAGCGGCCAGTAATACTGAAACACTGTCAGGAGAAGTTATTTTTTTTCCTAGAATTCGTGATGCTTCGAAATGTATGGCTTTGATAAGATGACTCTTGCCTGTTCCTGCGCCACCTGTTATAAATATATGCAGTGGATCAGTTTTTTCTCCAAATATTTTTTGCAGACACCATTCCCGTACTAAGTAAAATACTTTCATTTGTGTCTCATTTAAACTTTGAAGAATCTGCATTGTCTCCTCCCTTGATTGTGTATTCTGTTGAACACTGTAAAGAACATCTGAACTGCTTTCTGTTTGCATGTCTGGTAGCTCTTCTGTATCATTCAAATCCAGACCTAAACTTCTCTTTGCAGAACATTCTTGCCTCATTAATTCTGTCTCTGGACAGAGATTTGCCCAAGCATCTTCTGGCTCTCCGAGATTTTCATATGTTTCCAATGCCTCTGCGATGATATCTTCATTTTGAGCATAGCGTGTTCTGTTTTTGTCAACAATTGATTTTACTGACTGTACTTTCTTCTTTCCTGTCATTCGTACATATCCATTTTCATAAAATGCTTCATAAAGGTCAAACCCAGGAGGTTTCAACTGCGTTTGTGTCGAGTAAGGTAAGAAAAGCTGTAGCAGACATTGGTAATACTTCTCTGACATTTTCTCCTGATTGAATCTAGGGTATCTTATTACAGCTGACTTTGTACGAGTTCTTCTTTGGACAAAACCTTTCGAGTTCTTTAGTTCAAACACGTTGTCGTTTTGAGTCTTTGGAACCTGTGATTTTGCAAGTATTCTGAAATCAGAACAAAATTCTGCCAAACACATATTTTGAAAGGATGGATCATTTGGTAGATTTTCATATCTTTCTACTACATTTGTCATCCAAATATCATCCTCTTCATCGTCATCCTCAACATTTCCATCATTCATCTTCGTTTGATTTCTTTTTAGCTGAGACAATGGCTTAGTTAGACGAGTAGGATTATCACCCACTGGTACAAACACTACCTTTCTTGAACATTCCTTCATTTTCAGATTACATACGCGATAAACAGCTTCTTGAGTGCTCACTTCTCTGTGATTCAAATAGGCAGAACCAATTTTTTTTAAGGTTGTTCGTGCACTCTCGTTGCCTTCTTCTGCTTCTATTTTTGTTTGTTTCAATAGCATTCCCATTTCTCTCTCAGACTTTGAGATGTATGAAATTATGTAGACAATACAACTAAATGGATCCAAAACAAACTGAATGTCCATATTTGCATCCCAGCATTTTAAGAGGCATGGATTGTATTGATTTATCCAGAGCTCACATGGGTTTCTTTCAAGAACAACAGTTCTCTTTTTTGCTAATCTTTTATGAGCTTCCTCATACTGTGTTTGCGTCAATCCTAGATAACTGAAAATATCTTCGGTTGTTTTCGATTTATTTGCTTCATCTTGCACTTCATTCCAAACTTGTAATAGAATTTCCTTAGCGATGGACTGTTGTTTTTGCAAATCAGTAGCCTCAGTTTCCTCTTCTTCTTCAAGTGGAGAGTTGATGAATGTGGATACAGATGGTGGTCTAGGGAAATTAAACCTACACTCTGTGCCCTTCTTTCTGCATGACTTTGAATGATTTTTGCTGTGTTGTTGCACTGCTAAGACAATGTTCCTCAGCTCCAAATCTTCTTCCTCGGAGGGCACTGCACAACTCACGTATTTGTTTATGAAATTACAAACGGCATCCTCTCCATCTTCATTAAGTTTTGGTGCATTTTCTATCCAATATAAACAATGCATGTGAGGTGATCCCCTTTGTTGAAATTCGACTCTTTGGAAGAAATCAGACACTTTTCCAATTGGTTCTGAAGGTGAAAATATTACATCTTTCTGAAACACATGAAATCTATGCTCAAACATTCTGGCAACAGTGACAGGATTACTTCTCAGTACCTCATTCTTTTCAGACCAGTCTAACATACAAGCATCTCTGTTATCATTCTGTTGTTTCAATATTGTAGTGACCGCATCATTCCATCTATGTTCTGCAGCAGAGAAGGAACAAAACCAAGTAGGTATTCCTAATTGTCTAAGCATAGCAAACAGATCCTTTTGTGCAGCTGACCAGTATGCTGGTGTTCCTCGTATAGGCTGCATGAATCGTAAAGCCTCGTCATTTTTCATCAACTTCGAAAGTACTTCAGGGTCCTGTACCATATTTGCTGTCACTTCTTGGTCATTTCCTATTCTTCTGATTGATTTCCTTATTGATATCTGCGTCTTCTCTATAACTTGATTTAAATCAGACATAAACTGACTGAAGAAAATGTAATTACTGTCTTTCGCAAATCTCGCGTCTGTATTCATAAGACGATTGTTGTAGTATCTTGATAGTGTTATTCGTGTTTCTCTGTTGTCATTCCACGAAAACTGCCCACTTGGGAAAAGGTATGGAAATGTTTTTGCCTCATTCCCTTCTTCCTGTAACATCCTAACTGGATTATTGCCTTCTCCTGGAGCAATGTCATATATATCATCGAAGTAATGATCAAGAACCTCCTGACCAATATCAACAGGTTGTAGACAAGAATCTGACACACTGGGCTGCTGATCATCATCCTCTGATAGTGAATCGCCAACCTCCAAAATTTCTTCTACATCTTCAATTTGCCCTTTCCAGTTTGTATCAACTGCTACATCTTCATACCATTGATTGTTAAGTTTTAAATACTTCAATGCCTCACATATGTGCTTTGGATCAACAAACTGGTACTCGCTGTACCCTTTGTAATTCAACTTCCTCTTTAGTTTTACTCTAAGTAAATGATCTTCTCCAGGTCTCATCGGTAAACTTGTAACTTTTTTCAAATCAGCTGGTACACATACAACTGGCCCATGGATATTTTTCTGACCACCATGAGGAAGATTTATGACTTTCATGAAAGGTATATGTATTGCAATCAAGTGTTTCTCAAGGCTGTTCAATTCTTGTAATTCCTTTGGAATATCTTCCAAAGCCATTTTGTTCGCTGCAGCTTCTGCTGGAAAATTTCCGCTTAAGATTTTCCTGTGACAAGTATAACAAATCCATAACGTTGATTTAATGCAATCCTTTGGACATGATTCTATACATTCGTGACAGTACTTATCTTGAATACACAAGTCTGCAACACTTGCTGCCTGCTCAGTTTTGGCATATGCTTTCCGTTCGCATCTTTGAACTTGATTCCGAAACAGTAGCCGATCACAACAACAGCACGAATAGTCAATGCCTTGCACAACATTTTCTTTAAATACTTTTACCACCTCTTCCTGGTTTTCTAATCTAGCTGTTTCAGCATTTCTACGACTTTTTACCATCTCTTTCTTTTTCATTTTCGTCTCTGCATTCGAATCATATTGATGTCGACTTGCATCTTTAATTTTTGACCTGAACGATTCATCACTTTTGTACTTTTTCGCTGCGGTTTGAAGCTTTGCTTCTCGGAAATTCTCATTTTCCCTGTATCTCTCTGTACTTGAAGTATTGACTAGAATTCTGTGCATTTCTCTGAGTTGTATTTCAATTTACTACTTGCTTTTACCTTTTCTCTATGTTCATTTCATCTGAGTTGTATTTCAATTTACTACTTGCTTTGACCTTTTCTCTATGTTGGTCATCTGTTGCATACTTGTTAATGCTTCTCCACTTGATATTTTCCCTATGATCAACATCTGTCGCATACTTGTCAATACTTCTTTTTCTGACATCTTCCTTGTGATCAACATCTGTTGCATACTTGTCAATACTTCTTCTTTTTACATCTTCCCTCTGCTTATCGTTTATTGCATATCTATCAATACTTCTCTTCTTGACATTTTCCCTGTAATCATCATCTGTTGAATACTTTAAGAAAGATCTTTTCAGTTTCTTTTCTCTAAATTCTTTATCTTCCTCATATCTCTTGTCTTAAAGATTCATTTCCTATCTCTAAATTCTTTATCTTCCTCATATCTCTGTTTCTTGACTGCACTAACACTTCCCCGTTTTTCTGTTCTAGATTGCCTTTCCACCTGCATACGTGTTCGGTTTTGGTATCGCTTTTCATACTCTTGAGAAGTTTTAAACCATTGTCGTGGTGCTAAGTCAATTTCCTCTCCATTAACAGACAGTACAACGTTGTAATGGTTCTGCTGGTAGTGATTCAAATAAATTGCTTCAGTTTTGCTTTGCAAACCAGGATCTACTTCAGCAACTAAAAACCTTAACCAACATTCTCTAGAGAAAGTGTATATATCAATGTTTAGAAGATGAGCTGTTGCAAATATTTCAACCTCAGTAGCCCAAGTACCTCCCTGTGACATTTGTGTGGAAGACAGGTGACTTTCTACGGACTGTACGCCATCTCTTAAGAATGGTTTAAATAGCTCTTTGTTTTCCATTATATGCTCACAGACAGCATGGCGTATAACATAATGGAAATCTTCTGAATTTGCAAGACTGAATGAAATGGCTCTAAAGAAGCAATTCCCATCTCCTATTATTTCCTTTTCAATTAATGGTTGTGAAATATTAGTTCTAAAACAATTGACGTCACCAGAATTTCCAATGCTAGAGAATGGAATGTTCAAAATTTCACAAAGGGCTTTTTTAAAGTTTGTACTTAAGGGAATAAAGGTAAATTGTAACTGCTCATCTCCAATAAAAATCAAATCATCATCTGCATCGCCTGTTTCATGTGTGGTCTCCAAAGATAACTTTGACCCTTGAGATTTTCTATCAATGTTTTCATCTATCTCTAATAACTCACTAACATTTGCAATATCACCCATCTTGCAACACACACCAGTCAAGTTACATTCAACACCTTTTGTATATCCCATTGAAAATGCAAGACCTAGAAGATGTGAATACACTTCACTAACATTCTGAAGTAAAATTCTTGTGCTCCTTCCAGTTACACTTATCATTCCATCTGAAGATCTAGAATGAGAGTCAAAAGCAAAGAAACCACTTCCTGTCACTCCTATAAGCATTGTATTTCCACCAAAGCATACAAAACAGCCATCACTGTCTGAAAGGGCAACCTGAAGTGCTTCATCTAGTGGAAGTGAATTAAACTCTGCATAGTTTATTCCATCATTTGCCAAAATGACACTTGCATACGTCTGATTTGCATGAAACTGATATGATCGGTTAAAACATTCAAAGAATTGTGGTAATTCCTCTACAAGCAAATACCTATCAGTGATTGATGAGCTTCTTTGCAAGTATGTGTACAGTTCATCACCTGTCATTAAAACTCTGTCCATATCCATTGTTGTCCAGCTCTTTGCATTCTTAAATTTGTGAAAAGCTAATCCTGCCAAACAATTAGCAACACACTGTGTTCCAGCATTCTCTTCAAACATAGGATGAGCTTGATGAAAAGAGCCCTGAACTGAAAAGGGTATTTCAGATTTATTCTGACAAAAGTGATCTTCATTTCTTCTATTATTTTTCTCTTCAAAACCATTCTCTGAAACAGTATGATTCTCATTGTTCTCTTGCTCATAAGTTCTCATTTCAGATTCTATATTGTATTCATTCAAATTTCCTTTCAATATTCGTTCAGACTCAGTTTTAATATCAGTTAAAAAGCCCTCATCTTTTGATACTCTACTGGTCTCCTCCATCCTGGAGGTATCCAGCTGCGCCTGACCTGCTGGATCAGACATATGCACTATGTCCGATCCAGGTGCCCTCGGTGGAGCACAAACCCACGGTGGGGAGTCAGGGGACGGTGCCTTGTCCTCGTTACGGACAAACAGACGACTTCCCCGAGGAGGTGGCAACCTCGGGGCAGGTGAATGCATTTTCACTCGAAGTGAGGCCTGCACCCTGGCCAGGGGTTTTTCCTCTTTAGGTGGAAACCCCATAGAACCAAGCCCCGGAAAATTACCGGGAGGAGCTGACATAGCTCCATCCTCTGTCCTGCAAGGAACAGAGAACTCAGTCACTTGCTCATCTGGCAACACATCTAGCATTGTAGGTTTCTGTCTTGCCTGCCTCTTTCTAGCTCTGTCTCTTTCACGTTGTGTTCTACCACAAACAGCTTTTCTTTTCTTTGGCATCTAGAAAACAAGAAGTTTTGATGAGAATGTAGCTCTATTGGTTTGTAATTTTTACAAAGAAAAAAAGTATCAATTACACAAACAAGAGGTCTGTGGGTCACATCGCTCAACTGAGCACAGTAGTAAGGAAAAAAAGCAGAAATCAGTTTTATACTGACAGTTTAAACCCAAAAGTGGTCCCAACTAATCCTTAAAGGAGAGAAGGTATGATTTGAACAAACTTGGATGAAGGATATGGAAATAATGAACAGTATTCAATCTCAACGTCCATTAAACAAATATACAAAATAAGAGCAGAGCAAACACGGACCTCTGAAATATCAGAGGTGGGATCAGGTGCCATGGAGGAGTAAGCATCCCCTCTGACCGGTCACACCCGCCGTGTGCTCGTTGTCATAATCAGGATATAACGGAAGAAATCCGTGGTCAATTCAGTGTATAAATAATGGACTAACAATTGGTATGAAAAACGTCAGTCAGCATTTCATTCAATGATAAATTGTATTTGCTGACAAGGTCATTGTATCGACCATAGAATTTACGAAATGATGACTTCAAACGAGACTGGCTTACATGTTTCTTCGACTTTCTGTCACTTTATTGCCTTTTAGATTTAAACTTACGTTGTAGCCCTACCCTACCCCCTGGGGCCATCACTTGATTCTACGCTACCTGATCAGTAGGATGCGTCCATATAAATATGATCAATTATGGATTTTTTATTCTTGAGAACAAGAATTTTATAGAATTTTCTTACATATACATAAAACTTGGATTCCCTGTTGTAGCCCTGCCCCAACCACAGGGATTATGATTTGAGCAAATTTAATTTTACACACGTTACCTGACGTTTTTAACATTTCTCTTTATAAATAAAAATTTCCATCCTGTTTATTATTATAGTAGGGATTTTTTTTATTTATAAAGAGAAAAGTTAAAAACGTCAAGCGCCTGTGAATATACACTACCTAAAGATGCTTCAATATAAATATGAGTAAACATATTGCATGCATTTGCTATTCTTGAGAAAAAGAGTTTTAAAGAGTTGTCTATATATAGTTCTATGTAAAACTGAGATCAGCTATTGTGGCCCCACCTTGCCCCTAGGGGTCAAGACTTGAACAAACCAGAATCTACACTACCAGAGCATTCTTTCTTATAAGTTCCATCTTTCCTGACACATTGATTCTTGAAAAGATTTTCAAAGAATTTCACTGTATATTTCTCTTTAAAAAAATTATCAGCCATTATGACCCCACCCTACCCCCAGGGGTCATGGTTTGAACAAACTTGAATCTACAATTACCTGGGGATGCTTCCATATAAATATGAGTATTCATGCCCCTGCTATGTTTGAGAATTTTTTTTTTTTTTAAGTTTCCCAAAATATTTCTATGAATAAATTTGACCGACCATTGTGGCCCCGTCCTACTTCCAGGATCATGATTTGAACAAACTTGAATCTACACAATCTGAGGATGCTTCCCTGTAAGTTTCATCTTTCCTGGTTCAGAGGTTCTTGAGAAGAAAATTTTGAAAACACACCACCAAGTTTTATTATTTATAAATTATCTCCCCTTGAATAAGGGTGTAGCCCTTCATTTGAACAAACTTGAATCCCCTTCACCAAAGGCTGCTTTGTGGCAAGTTTGGTTGAAAGTGGCCCAGCGGTTCTTGAGGAAAAATCTAAAATTTGTGAATAGTTTACACACAAATGGAATAGCTAGACAGACAAACGGCGGAGAAAATGTGATCTGAAAAGCTCACTTGAGTATTCGGCTCAAGTGAGCTAAATATTTTCCTAAATAAAACTTTGACATCCATTGTCGCCCTGGTCTTCCCACTGCGGTCATGCTTTGAACAACTTTGAATGTATACTATATGAGGATGCTTCCATAAAAATCTGACCAATCAGGCCTTGAATCGCTTTTCTGATAAATTATACAATCTATCCTAAAACCTAAGATACAACAACTGATAAAGTTTGATGATTCTTAGCCAGTTAGGGCTGAAGATATTAAAATGTAACTATAAAATACTATAAGTAGGTCATGGTGACCTACTTTTTGATTAAAATTTTCTTAGAACACAAGATGCATTAATTGACAAAGATTGATGATTCTAAGCCAACAAGTATTTGAGATATTCAAAAGTGGGTCACAGTGACCTACTTATTGGTCAACATTCTACGCAAACCCAAGGTGCATCAACTGACAAAGTTTGACAATTATAAGACAATAAGTACCCTAGAATACCTAAATATAGCAATAAAATGTCAAAAATAGGTCAGTGACCTACTTTTAGGTTGAAATTTTCTGAAAACCAAGATGCATCCCCTTACAAAGTTTGATGATTCTAAGTCAATCAGTACCTGAGATATTCAAAAGTAGGTCACGGTGACCAACTTTTTGGTCAACATGCTCTGAAAACCTAAGATGCATCAAATGACAAAGTTTAATGATTCTAAACCAAACTGAGATACATAAACAATTTATTAAACATTTCCATAAAATGTCAAAAGTAGTTCACTGTGACCTACATTTTGGTTGACAGATACTTAAATATAGTCATAAAATGTTAAAAGCAGGTCAATGTGACCTACTTTGAGGTCGTTAATCTCCAAAATCCCAAGATACATCAACTCACCAAGTTTGATGTTTCTAAGCCAATAAATAACTAATATACTTAAATCTAGCCATAAAATGTCGAAAGTAGGTCACAGTAACCTACTTCTTGGTCTACAGTTTCTGAAGACCAAAGATGCATCAACTGACAAAATTTGATGATCATAGGTCTATTAGTATTCAAAATATGCCTTTTCAATAATTTGAAAACAAATGCCAGCAAAATTCAACAAGACGCCCTAGGGCCTAATGAATCGCTCTTCTGATAAATTGTACAACCTATCACTTGTATTTGAAGCCTCTAACCCTAAGTATCCTAAGACCAAAGTTGCACCACCTGCAGAATTTGATGATTCTTAGCCAATAAGGACTATTTCTTGGTCTACATTCTTGGAAAACCCAAAATGCATCAACTTACACAGTTTGATTATTCTAAGCCAATAAATACCTAAGATACTTAAATATAGCTATAAAATGTCGAAAGTAAGTCATTGTGACCTACTTTTTGGTCGACATTCTCCGAAAACCCAAGATGCATCAACTGACAAAGTTTGATGATTCTAAGCCAATAGGTACCAGAGATACTTAAATATAGCCATAAAATGTTGAAAGTAAGTCACCATGACCTACATTTTAGTCGACATATTTCAGAGTCAGAAGATGCATCAACTTACACAGTTTGATTATTCTAAGCCAATAAATAGCTAAAATACTTAAATATACCCATAAAATGTCGAAAGTAGGTCACCGTGACCTAATTTTTTGGTCGTCACTCTCCGAAAACCAAAGAAGCATCAACTTACAAAGTTTGATGATCTCTAAGCCAATAAGTACTGGAGATACTTAAATATAGCCATAAAATGTCGAAAGTAGGTCACTGTCACCTAAATTTTGGTCGTCACTCTCCGAAAACCCAAGATGCATCCCCTTACAAAGTTTGATGATTCTAAGCCAATTTGTACACGAAAATACTTGAATATAGCCATAAAAGGTCAAAAGTAGGTCACCATGACCTAATTTTTGGTCGTCACTCTCTTAAATCCCAAGATGCATTAACTCACAAAGTTTTAATGATTCTAAGCTAATAAATACCGGAGATACTTAAATATAGCCAAAAAATGTCGAAAGTAGGTCACCGTGACCTAATTTTTGGTCGTCACTCTCCAAAAACCCAAGATGCATCAACTTACAAAGTTTAATGATTCTAAGCCAATAAGTACCGGAGAATACTTAAATATTGCCATAAGATGTCAAAAGTAGGTCACCATGACCTAATTTTTGGTCGTCACTCTCCGAAAACCCAAGATGCATCCACTTTCAAAGTTTGATGATTCTAAGCCAATAAATACCGGAGATACTTAAATATAGCCAAAAAATGTCGAAAGTAGGTCACCGTGACCTAATTTTTGGTCGTCACTCTTCGAAAACCAAAAATGCATCAACTGACAAAGTTTGATGATTCTAAGCCAATTAGTACCGGAGATACTTAAATATAGCCATAAAATGTAAAAAGTAGGTCACGGTGACTTAATTTTTGGTCGTCACTCTCCGAAAATCCAAGATGCATCAACTCACAAAATTTTATGATTCTAAGCCAATAAATACCTAAGATACTTAAATATAGCCATAAAATGTCGAAAGTAGGTCACCATGACCTTCATTTTGGTCAACATTTTTCAGAGTCCCAAGATGCATCTCCTGACCAAGTTTGATGATTGTAGGTCTGAAGGTAATCAAAAAATGCCTTTTAAACAATTTGAAAACATATGCCTGCAAAATTCTAAAAGTAGGTCACAGTGACCTACTTTTTCTTAAATATGTTTTAAGGTCCCAAGAAGCACAAACCTACAAGATTTGATGATTCTAACCCTTTCAGTGCCTGAAATAATGGGATAAAATGTTTTAAAAAGGTTAAGTCATAACGTTCAAAAATTAGGTCACCGTGACCTACATTTGGGTTGACGTTCAAGGACCCAAGATGCATTAACTGACTAAGTTTCATGATCATAGGCCTTAAAGTGTCCAAAATATGCCTTCAAATCAATTTGAAAAAAAAATGTCCACAAAATTTAAAAAGTAGGTCACCGTGACCTACTTTTGAGTTAACATAATGTGAAGTCCTAAGATGCATCTACTTGCAAGATTTGATGATCCTAGTCCTAATAGTAAACTAAATATAAACGATTTTTATCATTTGTATATTTAGAACATCTTTGAAGTGACCTTGAGACCAAGCCCTTTGCCCCAGGGTCATTCCTTGAACAATTTTTTTATCTTTGACATATCCTGATCCTTGTATGTAAGTTTGGTGAAAATCTGCCAGGTGGCTCTGGAGAAGAAGATATTTTAGCAACCAGTATTTTTATTCTGTTTTCCTGATTATCTCCCCTTGTTTAAGAGTTCCAACCCTTATTTTGGTACAAAGGGTAGCCCTTGGGCCAAGGATACCCTGTGACAAATTTGACACTGAATGGCCAAGGGGTTCTTGAGTTATGATTTATATTCTAAAAAGTTAATGCACACAGCACGACGCATGAATGGCCATAGCATTGGCTCTTTGAGCCTTTGGCTCAGAAGAGCTAAAAATCTACACTACCCCTAGATTCTTCCACATAAGTCTCTGCTTTACTGGCCCACTGGTTCTTAAGAAGAGGATTTTAAGATATTGTTTAAAGATTGTTCCAATATTTCTATGTAAAACCTGTATTCCCTATTGTGGTCCTGCCCTACCCCGGGGGTCATGATTTGAACAATTTAAAATTGACAACACCCCAGGATGTTTCCACATAAGTTTTAGCATTCCTGGCCCACTGTTTCTTGAGGAGGAGATTTTTAAAGATTGTTCATATATATTTCTCCTCTATCCCTGAGGGTCATGCTTTTAACAATTTAGATTCTTCACTACCCCAGGATGCTTCCATGTTTCAGCTTTTCTGGCCAGTGGTTCTTTAGAAGAAGATTTTGTAAAAAAAAAAAAAAAACCCATCCTATTTTCTTGATTATCTCCCCTTGGAATAGGCTGGTCCTATATTATCAAAATTTAAATTCACCTTCATCCAAGAATGCTTTGTACCAAGTTTGGTCAAAATTTGCCCAGTGGTTCTTGAGAAGAAATTGAAAATGTGAAAAGTTAACAGAGGGATGGACAACGTACAATCGCTGATCAGAAAAGCTTATTTGAGCTTTCAGGTCAGGTGAGCTAAAAATACAGAATCATTTGCAAGTACATATATTTACCACATTTATAACAAGAGGCAAATGGGCCACATCGCTCACCTGAGAAGCTTTGACCATTCTGTTCTTTACCAGATTTTCCCCTTGTTATACATAATGCATCTCCACCCTACCCCAATGATCATAATTTAGACATTATGAAATCTACACTACCTAATGATCCTTCCATGGGCACCTATGTTTCAGCTTTTCCGGCCCAGTGGTTCCTGAGAAGAAGATTTTCAAAGATTCACATGTATTTCTTTGTAAAACTTTGATTCCCTATAATGGCCCCACCCTTTCCTCGGGGGTCATGATTTGAACAATTTAGAATCTACACTACCCCATGATGCTTCCACAAAAATGTCAGCTTTTCTGGCCAAGTGCTTCTTGAGAAGAAGATTTTCAAAGATTTTTTCCTATATAATTCTATATAAAACTCTGATTCCCCATTGTGGTCATGTCCTTCCCCGTGGGGTCATGATGTGAATAATTTAGAATCTACACTACCCCATGATGCTTCCACAAAAATTTCAGCTTTTCTGGCCAAGTGCTTCTTGAGAAGAAGATTTTCAAAGATTTTTCCTATATAATTCTATATAAAACTCTGATTCTCCATTGTGGTCATGTCCTTCCCCGTGGGGTCATGATGTGAATAATTTAGAATCTACACTACCCCATGATGCTTCCACAAAAATTTCAGCTTTTCTGGCCAAGTGGTTCTTGAGAAGAAGATTTTCAAAAATTTTTCATATATAATTCAATATAAAACTGACGTCATCGGAGTCGGCGGTCCCTTCGTTTTAGGTCTATGCATCAATTTTACTATTGAAACATTGAAAGCCTGGTTGTTTACCCCTCCTCCCAATATTTCCGATACAATAAAGTGGTTCCTTATCCAATGCAAAAGTTTGTTTTGTCCTTTTTTTAATATAAGTGTGGTGATTTGGTTAGACTTTATACGAAATGTCTGATCGGAATATATTGTGTACGAGTTGTTTATTCATGTAAAACGACTCATGGTAAATCTAGTCCTATGAAAATCAACAACAAGTTTCAGACATTTATGTTTGTGTTTTTAATGCATTTTACAAAATTACGTTTTTGACATGTATATCAATATTAATTCTAAAAGACATTAAATACGTCTGAAATGTAAAATCTTTAAGAATATGAAATCTGAAATGTTAGTTTAATTTCGGTTGAACTGGGTTTACCACCTGCCTCTCAAAGTTGACACCATCATTGTTTACTTCAGTGAAGAACGCAGACGCTGCTGCAGAAGCACAGTATATTCCAGACTCTTTTTATACCACGTTTGTTGGTAAAGTCAAGATATTCGAAGTTTATTCAAGAAAGATTGTTTTGTATAAATATTATTTGAAAGTGTAAGTATTCGAATTTGATATTTTTAAAAGCACATTCTCATGGAAAATGGCAACATGCCAACAGGCAGCAAAGTAAGCATATATAAGAGGAAATAAGTTGAAATTTGAAGTGAATTTAACATTTAAAATAAATTTTAGTATTCAAACCAAATATTCATCACATCATGTTTGTATTTGGATATTTTTTTAATATAGATTATTTAAAAAAAGTATTAGGCCTAGCCTTACAAAGGAACTTAAGGTGTTAAAAATCAAAATTTTGGAACAATCAGAGACCTATATATTAAACAATAGGCAACTCCTTCATCCCATGTTTATTTAAAAACATCAGTAAAGACAGTACAAACTTTTCAATTTACGTTTATTCCTAATAAACAGTGTGTTTTCTGATTATTATCATTTATTCCTTATATATAATGGAATTGATTTATCGATAAATTTTAAAGCATAATAATAATATAATTTTAATATAAGGAAAACAAACACTTGGCCATTCAGTGTCAAATTTGGCACAGGGTATCCTTGGCCCAATGTGCTGATTTTGCATAAAACAAAATTACTACTATGATAAGGAGTGTAATATATGCTAAAAACAAATCTTGGATAATTTTTTGACAGATGTTTAAAATATTTGCTAAAATATCTCAAATAGGCCACCTAGCAGTTTTCAAAACTTATACAAGGATTAGGATATGTCAAAGTTGACTTGTTCAAGGAATGACCCTGGGGCAAAGGACTTGTGGTAGTTGCCTAATCCCGTTAGTATATAGGTTACTGCTTAATACCTATGTCTATTCTCAGTTTATGGCTTTGGGCTCCAGAATGTACATGTATAAACTGTTTCAGTGCTTTTAGCTACGTAGCTTGTTTTATCTATCATATAGCCCAATGCAACTTTCACAAATGGGCTTTTATTGAAAATAAATAAAACACTGAAAGTATATAGATCTACATGTAGTATATATAACTGTTAATGCCATTTTAATGTTAAAAATTAGGAATTAAAAAAAAAGAACATAGACCTAATCTTTTAAGCAAAATTCAAGATGAATTTCCTAGGGATGTGCCATTTTATCGGATATGGTATACTGGTGTATCACAATTTTTTGCTGTGTGATACAGAGAGATCTACATACTGGTCTTTAGGTACATATTATAAAGTCCAGAAATTATTCATTTATTTGTTCAATCTTTCAAATTACAATTACAGAAAGTATAAAAAAAATGTAGTAAAAATCAAAAGAACGTGACCATAATTGATTTTCTTATACATATAAAAATTTTAAAACATTTTGTTTTTCTATATTATATATTTAGAAAAATAATGACTTTGTAAAAACTGCTTTTAAAAATATAATGAAATTGTGTGCTTCTTGTGATAAAAATGTTTAGGAAAAAGTATTTCTGTTGTTTAATGTATACCCATTGACTTTGTGTGAAGTAATGTATTGACAAGTATTGTTACTATGTTTGTGCTGAATTACAGTTTAAAAGGCATTTTTTTTGTTATTCAGAACTGTCTTCTTAATTTTATTCCAAAAATGTTTGGTCACATATTAACTGATATACAGTATATAGAACAAAAATTTTAGAACCAAAATGAATTTCATGGTGACCTACTTTCAAGATTGATTTTTTTTCTATATTTAAGTATCTTAGGTATTTATTGGCTTAGAATCATAAAATTTTGTGAGTTGATGCATCTTGGATTTAGGAGTTAGTTTGATATAAAAATTTAAATTAGTAGAAATAATTTTTACATTTTATGGCTATATTTAAGTATTGTCCGAATCAGTGTACTAATTGGCTTAGAATCATCAAACTTTGTCAGTTGATGCATTTTTGGTTTTCGAAGAGTGACGACCAAAAATTAGGTCACGGTGACCTACTTTCGACATTTTTTGGCTATATTTAAGTATCTCTGGTATTTATTGGCTTAGAATCATCAAACTTTGAAAGTGGATGCATCTTGGGTTTTCGGAGAGTGACGACCAAAAATTAGGTCATGGTGACCTACTTTTGACATCTTATGGCAATATTTAAGTATTCTCCGGTACTTATTGGCTTAGAATCATTAAACTTTGTAAGTTGATGCATCTTGGGTTTTTGGAGAGTGACGACCAAAAATTAGGTCACGGTGACCTACTTTCGACATTTTTTGGCTATATTTAAGTAAAATCTCCGGTATTTATTAGCTTAGAATCATTAAAACTTTGTGAGTTAATGCATCTTGGGATTTAAGAGAGTGACGACCAAAAATTAGGTCATGGTGACCTACTTTTGACCTTTTATGGCTATATTCAAGTATTTTCGTGTACAAATTGGCTTAGAATCATCAAACTTTGTAAGGGGATGCATCTTGGGTTTTCGGAGAGTGACGACCAAAATTTAGGTGACAGTGACCTACTTTCGACATTTTATGGCTATATTTAAGTATCTCCAGTACTTATTGGCTTAGAGATCATCAAACTTTGTAAGTTGATGCTTCTTTGGTTTTCGGAGAGTGACGACCAAAAAATTAGGTCACGGTGACCTACTTTCGACATTTTATGGGTATATTTAAGTATTTTAGCTATTTATTGGCTTAGAATAATCAAACTGTGTAAGTTGATGCATCTTCTGACTCTGAAATATGTCGACTAAAATGTAGGTCATGGTGACTTACTTTCAACATTTTCAATGTAGAACCACTGGCTATATTTAAGTATCTCTGGTACCTATTGGCTTAGAATCATCAAACTTTGTCAGTTGATGCATCTTGGGTTTTCGGAATCTTCTTCTAAAGAACCACCAAAAAGTAGGTCACAATGACTTACTTTCGACATTTTATAGCTATATTTAAGTATCTTAGGTATTTATTGGCTTAGAATAATCAAACTGTGTAAGTTGATGCATTTTGGGTTTTCCAAGAATGTAGACCAAGAAATAGTCCTTATTGGCTAAGAATCATCAAATTCTGCAGGTGGTGCAACTTTGGTCTTAGGATACTTAGGGTTAGAGGCTTCAAATACAAGTGATAGGTTGTACAATTTATCAGAAGAGCGATTCATTAGGCCCTAGGGCGTCTTGTTGAATTTTGCTGGCATTTGTTTTCAAATTATTGAAAAGGCATATTTTGAATACTAATAGACCTATGATCATCAAATTTTGTCAGTTGATGCATCTTTGGTCTTCAGAAACTGTAGACCAAGAAGTAGGTTACTGTGACCTACTTTCGACATTTTATGGCTAGATTTAAGTATATTAGTTATTTATTGGCTTAGAAACATCAAACTTGGTGAGTTGATGTATCTTGGGATTTTGGAGATTAACGACCTCAAAGTAGGTCACATTGACCTGCTTTTAACATTTTATGACTATATTTAAGTATCTGTCAACCAAAATGTAGGTCACAGTGAACTACTTTTGACATTTTATGGAAATGTTTAATAAATTGTTTATGTATCTCAGTTTGGTTTAGAATCATTAAACTTTGTCATTTGATGCATCTTAGGTTTTCAGAGCATGTTGACCAAAAAGTTGGTCACCGTGACCTACTTTTGAATATCTCAGGTACTGATTGACTTAGAATCATCAAACTTTGTAAGGGGATGCATCTTGGTTTTCAGAAAATTTCAACCTAAAAGTAGGTCACTGACCTATTTTTGACATTTTATTGCTATATTTAGGTATTCTAGGGTACTTATTGTCTTATAATTGTCAAACTTTGTCAGTTGATGCACCTTGGGTTTGCGTAGAATGTTGACCAATAAGTAGGTCACTGTGACCCACTTTTGAATATCTCAAATACTTGTTGGCTTAGAATCATCAATCTTTGTCAATTAATGCATCTTGTGTTCTAAGAAAATTTTAATCAAAAAGTAGGTCACCATGACCTACTTATAGTATTTTATAGTTACATTTTAATATCTTCAGCCCTAACTGGCTAAGAATCATCAAACTTTATCAGTTGTTGTATCTTAGGTTTTAGGATAGATTGTATAATTTATCAGAAAAGCGATTCAGGGCCTGATTGGTCAGATTTTTATGGAAGCATCCTCATATAGTATACATTCAAAGTTGTTCAAAGCATGACCGCAGTGGGAAGACCAGGGCGACAATGGATGTCAAAGTTTTATTTAGGAAAATATTTACACTCACTTGAGCCGAATACTCAAGTGAGCTTTTCAGATCACATTTTCTCCGCCGTTTGTCTGTCTAGCTATTCCATTTGTGTGTAAACTATTCACAAATTTTAGATTTTTCCTCAAGAACCGCTGGGCGACTTTCAACCAAACTTGCCACAAAGCAGCCTTTGGTGAAGGGGATTCAAGTTTGTTCAAATGAAGGGCTACACCCTTATTCAAGGGGAGATAATTTATAAATAATAAAACTTGGTGGTGTGTTTTCAAAATTTTCTTCTCAAGAACCTCTGAACCAGGAAAGATGAAACTTACAGGGAAGCATCCTCAGATTGTGTAGATTCAAGTTTGTTCAAATCATGATCCTGGAAGTAGGACGGGGCCACAATGGTCGGTCAAATTTATTCATAGAAATATTTTGGGTAACTTAAAAAAAAAAAAAATTCTCAAACATAGCAGGGGCATGAATACTCATATTTATATGGAAGCATCCCCAGGTAATTGTAGATTCAAGTTTGTTCAAACCATGACCCCTGGGGGTAGGGTGGGGTCATAATGGCTGATAATTTTTTTAAAGAGAAATATACAGTGAAATTCTTTGAAAATCTTTTCAAGAATCAATGTGTCAGGAAAGATGGAACTTATAAGAAAGAATGCTCTGGTAGTGTAGATTCTGGTTTGTTCAAGTCTTGACCCCTAGGGGCAAGGTGGGGCCACAATAGCTGATCTCAGTTTTACATAGAACTATATATAGACAACTCTTTAAAACTCTTTTTCTCAAGAATAGCAAATGCATGCAATATGTTTACTCATATTTATATTGAAGCATCTTTAGGTAGTGTATATTCACAGGCGCTTGACGTTTTTAACTTTTCTCTTTATAAATAAAAAAAATCCCTACTATAATAATAAACAGGATGGAAATTTTTATTTATAAAGAGAAATGTTAAAAACGTCAGGTAACGTGTGTAAAATTAAATTTGCTCAAATCATAATCCCTGTGGTTGGGGCAGGGCTACAACAGGGAATCCAAGTTTTATGTATATGTAAGAAAATTCTATAAAATTCTTGTTCTCAAGAATAAAAAATCCATAATTGATCATATTTATATGGACGCATCCTACTGATCAGGTAGCGTAGAATCAAGTGATGGCCCCAGGGGGTAGGGTAGGGCTACAACGTAAGTTTAAATCTAAAAGGCAATAAAGTGACAGAAAGTCGAAGAAACATGTAAGCCAGTCTCGTTTGAAGTCATCATTTCGTAAATTCTATGGTCGATACAATGACCTTGTCAGCAATATACAATTTATCATTGAATGAAATGCTGACTGACGTTTTTCATACCAATTGTTAGTCCATTATTTATACACTGAATTGACCACGGATTTCTTCCGTTATATCCTGATTATGACAACGAGCACACGGCGGGTGTGACCGGTCAGCAGGGGATGCTTACTCCTCCATGGCACCTGATCCCACCTCTGATATTTCAGAGGTCCGTGTTTGCTCTGCTCTTATTTTGTATATTTGTTTAATGGACGTTGAGATTGAATACTGTTCATTATTTCCATATCCTTCATCCAAGTTTGTTCAAATCATACCTTCTCTCCTTTAAGGATTAGTTGGGACCACTTTTGGGTTTAAACTGTCAGTATAAAACTGATTTCTGCTTTTTTTCCTTACTACTGTGCTCAGTTGAGCGATGTGACCCACAGACCTCTTGTTTGTGTAATTGATACTTTTTTTCTTTGTAAAAATTACAAACCAATAGAGCTACATTCTCATCAAAACTTCTTGTTTTCTAGATGCCAAAGAAAAGAAAAGCTGTTTGTGGTAGAACACAACGTGAAAGAGACAGAGCTAGAAAGAGGCAGGCAAGACAGAAACCTACAATGCTAGATGTGTTGCCAGATGAGCAAGTGACTGAGTTCTCTGTTCCTTGCAGGACAGAGGATGGAGCTATGTCAGCTCCTCCCGGTAATTTTCCGGGGCTTGGTTCTATGGGGTTTCCACCTAAAGAGGAAAAACCCCTGGCCAGGGTGCAGGCCTCACTTCGAGTGAAAATGCATTCACCTGCCCCGAGGTTGCCACCTCCTCGGGGAAGTCGTCTGTTTGTCCGTAACGAGGACAAGGCACCGTCCCCTGACTCCCCACCGTGGGTTTGTGCTCCACCGAGGGCACCTGGATCGGACATAGTGCATATGTCTGATCCAGCAGGTCAGGCGCAGCTGGATACCTCCAGGATGGAGGAGACCAGTAGAGTATCAAAAGATGAGGGCTTTTTAACTGATATTAAAACTGAGTCTGAACGAATATTGAAAGGAAATTTGAATGAATACAATATAGAATCTGAAATGAGAACTTATGAGCAAGAGAACAATGAGAATCATACTGTTTCAGAGAATGGTTTTGAAGAGAAAAATAATAGAAGAAATGAAGATCACTTTTGTCAGAATAAATCTGAAATACCCTTTTCAGTTCAGGGCTCTTTTCATCAAGCTCATCCTATGTTTGAAGAGAATGCTGGAACACAGTGTGTTGCTAATTGTTTGGCAGGATTAGCTTTTCACAAATTTAAGAATGCAAAGAGCTGGACAACAATGGATATGGACAGAGTTTTAATGACAGGTGATGAACTGTACACATACTTGCAAAGAAGCTCATCAATCACTGATAGGTATTTGCTTGTAGAGGAATTACCACAATTCTTTGAATGTTTTAACCGATCATATCAGTTTCATGCAAATCAGACGTATGCAAGTGTCATTTTGGCAAATGATGGAATAAACTATGCAGAGTTTAATTCACTTCCACTAGATGAAGCACTTCAGGTTGCCCTTTCAGACAGTGATGGCTGTTTTGTATGCTTTGGTGGAAATACAATGCTTATAGGAGTGACAGGAAGTGGTTTCTTTGCTTTTGACTCTCATTCTAGATCTTCAGATGGAATGATAAGTGTAACTGGAAGGAGCACAAGAATTTTACTTCAGAATGTTAGTGAAGTGTATTCACATCTTCTAGGTCTTGCATTTTCAATGGGATATACAAAAGGTGTTGAATGTAACTTGACTGGTGTGTGTTGCAAGATGGGTGATATTGCAAATGTTAGTGAGTTATTAGAGATAGATGAAAACATTGATAGAAAATCTCAAGGGTCAAAGTTATCTTTGGAGACCACACATGAAACAGGCGATGCAGATGATGATTTGATTTTTATTGGAGATGAGCAGTTACAATTTACCTTTATTCCCTTAAGTACAAACTTTAAAAAAGCCCTTTGTGAAATTTTGAACATTCCATTCTCTAGCATTGGAAATTCTGGCGACGTCAATTGTTTTAGAACTAATATTTCACAACCATTAATTGAAAAGGAAATAATAGGAGATGGGAATTGCTTCTTTAGAGCCATTTCATTCAGTCTTGCAAATTCAGAAGATTTCCATTATGTTATACGCCATGCTGTCTGTGAGCATATAATGGAAAACAAAGAGCTATTTAAACCATTCTTAAGAGATGGCGTACAGTCCGTAGAAAGTCACCTGTCTTCCACACAAATGTCACAGGGAGGTACTTGGGCTACTGAGGTTGAAATATTTGCAACAGCTCATCTTCTAAACATTGATATATACACTTTCTCTAGAGAATGTTGGTTAAGGTTTTTAGTTGCTGAAGTAGATCCTGGTTTGCAAAGCAAAACTGAAGCAATTTATTTGAATCACTACCAGCAGAACCATTACAACGTTGTACTGTCTGTTAATGGAGAGGAAATTGACTTAGCACCACGACAATGGTTTAAAACTTCTCAAGAGTATGAAAAGCGATACCAAAACCGAACACGTATGCAGGTGGAAAGGCAATCTAGAACAGAAAAACGGGGAAGTGTTAGTGCAGTCAAGAAACGAAATGAATCTTTAAGACAGAGATATGAGGAAGATAAAGAATTTAGAGAAAAGAAACTGAAAAGATCTTTCTTAAAGTATTCAACAGATGATGATTACAGGGAAAATGTCAAGAAGAGAAGTATTGATAGATATGCAATAAACGATAAGCAGAGGGAAGATGTAAAAAGAAGAAGTATTGACAAGTATGCAACAGATGTTGATCACAAGGAAGATGTCAGAAAAAGAAGTATTGACAAGTATGCGACAGATGTTGATCATAGGGAAAATATCAAGTGGAGAAGCATTAACAAGTATGCAACAGATGACCAACATAGAGAAAAGGTCAAAGCAAGTAGTAAATTGAAATACAACTCAGATGAAATGCACAGAATTCTAGTCAATACTTCAAGTACAGAGAGATACAGGGAAAATGAGAATTTCCGAGAAGCAAAGCTTCAAACCGCAGCGAAAAAGTACAAAAGTGATGAATCGTTCAGGTCAAAAATTAAAGATGCAAGTCGACATCAATATGATTCGAATGCAGAGACGAAAATGAAAAAGAAAGAGATGGTAAAAAGTCGTAGAAATGCTGAAACAGCTAGATTAGAAAACCAGGAAGAGGTGGTAAAAGTATTTAAAGAAAATGTTGTGCAAGGCATTGACTATTCGTGCTGTTGTTGTGATCGGCTACTGTTTCGGAATCAAGTTCAAAGATGCGAACGGAAAGCATATGCCAAAACTGAGCAGGCAGCAAGTGTTGCAGACTTGTGTATTCAAGATAAGTACTGTCACGAATGTATAGAATCATGTCCAAAGGATTGCATTAAATCAACGTTATGGATTTGTTATACTTGTCACAGGAAAATCTTAAGCGGAAATTTTCCAGCAGAAGCTGCAGCGAACAAAATGGCTTTGGAAGATATTCCAAAGGAATTACAAGAATTGAACAGCCTTGAGAAACACTTGATTGCAATACATATACCTTTCATGAAAGTCATAAATCTTCCTCATGGTGGTCAGAAAAATATCCATGGGCCAGTTGTATGTGTACCAGCTGATTTGAAAAAAGTTACAAGTTTACCGATGAGACCTGGAGAAGATCATTTACTTAGAGTAAAACTAAAGAGGAAGTTGAATTACAAAGGGTACAGCGAGTACCAGTTTGTTGATCCAAAGCACATATGTGAGGCATTGAAGTATTTAAAACTTAACAATCAATGGTATGAAGATGTAGCAGTTGATACAAACTGGAAAGGGCAAATTGAAGATGTAGAAGAAATTTTGGAGGTTGGCGATTCACTATCAGAGGATGATGATCAGCAGCCCAGTGTGTCAGATTCTTGTCTACAACCTGTTGATATTGGTCAGGAGGTTCTTGATCATTACTTCGATGATATATATGACATTGCTCCAGGAGAAGGCAATAATCCAGTTAGGATGTTACAGGAAGAAGGGAATGAGGCAAAAACATTTCCATACCTTTTCCCAAGTGGGCAGTTTTCGTGGAATGACAACAGAGAAACACGAATAACACTATCAAGATACTACAACAATCGTCTTATGAATACAGACGCGAGATTTGCGAAAGACAGTAATTACATTTTCTTCAGTCAGTTTATGTCTGATTTAAATCAAGTTATAGAGAAGACGCAGATATCAATAAGGAAATCAATCAGAAGAATAGGAAATGACCAAGAAGTGACAGCAAATATGGTACAGGACCCTGAAGTACTTTCGAAGTTGATGAAAAATGACGAGGCTTTACGATTCATGCAGCCTATACGAGGAACACCAGCATACTGGTCAGCTGCACAAAAGGATCTGTTTGCTATGCTTAGACAATTAGGAATACCTACTTGGTTTTGTTCCTTCTCTGCTGCAGAACATAGATGGAATGATGCGGTCACTACAATATTGAAACAACAGAATGATAACAGAGATGCTTGTATGTTAGACTGGTCTGAAAAGAATGAGGTACTGAGAAGTAATCCTGTCACTGTTGCCAGAATGTTTGAGCATAGATTTCATGTGTTTCAGAAAGATGTAATATTTTCACCTTCAGAACCAATTGGAAAAGTGTCTGATTTCTTCCAAAGAGTCGAATTTCAACAAAGGGGATCACCTCACATGCATTGTTTATATTGGATAGAAAATGCACCAAAACTTAATGAAGATGGAGAGGATGCCGTTTGTAATTTCATAAACAAATACGTGAGTTGTACCGTGCCCTCCGAGGAAGAAGATTTGGAGCTGAGGAACATTGTCTTAGCAGTGCAACAACACAGCAAAAATCATTCAAAGTCATGCCGAAAGAAGGGCACAGAGTGTAGGTTTAATTTCCCTAGACCACCATCTGTATCCACATTTATCAACTCTCCACTTGAAGAAGAAGATGAAACTGAGGCTACTGATTTGCAAAAACAACAGTCCATCGCTAAGGAAATTCTATTACAAGTTTGGAATGAAGTGCAAGATGAAGCAAATAAATCGAAAACAACCGAAGATATTTTCAGTTATCTAGGATTGACGCAAACACAGTATGAGGAAGCTCATAAAAGATTAGCAAAAAAGAGAACTGTTGTTCTTGAAAGAAACCCATGTGAGCTCTGGATAAATCAATACAATCCATGCCTCTTAAAATGCTGGGATGCAAATATGGACATTCAGTTTGTTTTGGATCCATTTAGTTGTATTGTCTACATTATTTCATACATTTCAAAGTCTGAGAGAGAAATGGGAATGCTATTGAAACAAACAAAAATAGAAGCAGAAGAAGGCAACGAGAGTGCACGAACAACATTAAAGAAAATTGGTTCTGCCTATTTGAATCACAGAGAAGTGAGCACTCAAGAAGCTGTTTATCGCGTATGTAATCTGAAAATGAAGGAATGTTCAAGAAAGGTAGTGTTTGTACCAGTGGGTGATAATCCTACTCGTCTAACTAAGCCATTGTCTCAGCTAAAAAGAAATCAAACGAAGATGAATGATGGAAATGTTGAGGATGACGATGAAGAGGATGATATTTGGATGACAAATGTAGTAGAAAGATATGAAAATCGACCAAATGATCCATCCTTTCCAAATATGTGTTTGGCAGAATTTTGTTCTGATTTCAGAATACTTGCAAAATCACAGGTTCCAAAGACTCAAAACGACAACGTGTTTGAACTAAAGAACTCGAAAGGTTTTGTCCAAAGAAGAACTCGTACAAAGTCAGCTGTAATAAGATACCCTAGATTCGATCGGGAGAAAATGTCAGAGAAGTATTACCAATGTCTGCTACAGCTTTTCTTACCTTACTCTACACATACGCAGTTGAAACCTCCTGGGTTTGACCTTTATGAAGCATTTTATGAAAATGGATATGTACGAATGACAGGAAAGAAGAAAGTACAGTCAGTAAAATCAATTGTTGACAAAAACAGAACACGCTTTGCTCAAAATGAAGATATCATCGCAGAGGCATTGGAAACTTATGAAAATATCGGAGAGCCAGAAGATGCTTGGGCAAATCTCTGTCCAGAGACAGAATTAATGAGACAAGAATGTTCTGCAAAGAGATGTATAGGTCTGGATTTGAATGATACAGAAGAGCTACCAGACATGCAAACAGAAAGCAGTTCAGATGTTCTTTACAGTGTTCAACAGAATACACAATCAAGGGAGGAGACAATGCAGATTCTTCAAAGTTTAAATGAGACACAAATGAAAGTATTTTACTTAGTACGGGAATGGTGCCTGCAAAAAATCTTTGGAGAGAAAACTGATCCACTGCATATATTTATAACAGGTGGAGCAGGAACAGGCAAGAGTCATCTTATCAAAGCCATACATTTTGAAGCATCACGAATTCTAGGGAAAAAAATAACTTCTCCTGACAGTGTTTCAGTATTACTGGCTGCATTTACTGGGACAGCTGCATTCAACATTGGAGGAAATACGATCCATCATTTATTTTCATTGCCCAAATATATGTCTCTGCCATATGAACCATTGAAAGAACAGAGTTTAAGTGAAATGAGAGTTCAAATTGGAGATCTGCAAATACTGGTTATTGATGAAATTTCCATGGTATATAAAAGATTATTATACTACGTTCACGAGAGACTTGTGCAGATTAAAAAATCCAAGGAGCCCTTTGGAGGAGTGTCAGTAATTGCAGTGGGAGATTTCTACCAACTTCCTCCTGTAAAACAGCGTAAAGATGAAAGACTGTATAAAGACAATGCTCTTTATCCTGTTGATTATTGGGTAGACTTTTTCAAAGTAGTGGACTTGACTGAAATTATGAGACAACGTGAAGACATTCCATTTGCAACAGCACTGAATTCACTTCGGACTAGACTAGTAAAACAACCCCTGGAAGAGAAAATAAGTTCCATCTTGAATGACTGTGTAAGAGAGGGACCAGAAAATGTTCTCCACGTCTACGCAACAAATGACGAAGTCAATTCGTATAATTTGTCAATGCTCAGACGTACTTGTTCTGACCTTGTCGAGATTGATGCTCAAGACTTTTCGAAAGATAGAACAACAGGCAAGCTAATTTTAAGAAGTAAACCAATAACAAGGTCCAAAACAGACAATCTTTCTAGCAGTTTGCTATTGGGTATCAATGCAAAAGTTATGCTGACAAGAAACTGTAACGTAGATGATGGCCTTGTAAATGGAGTAATGGGGCAGATCTCTCATTTTGTGTATAGCCAGAAGCATGATGCAAACACTGTTGTTGCAGTAGCAGTAATATTTGACAATGTCAATGTTGGGAAAAAGTCTGGGAAAAAAACAAATAATGGGAATATTGTTTTAATTGAAAGAGTTCAAGAGGAAATACTAGAACATAAAAAACAAAATGTAGTTCGACATCAGTTTCCACTACGCTTGTCGTGGGCATGTACCTCTCACAAAGTACAAGGAATGACAGTGGACAAGGTTGTAGTCAATTTAGATAAGACATTCTCTCCTGGTCAAGGGTATGTAGCTTTGAGTAGAGTGACGTCAAAAGAAGGATTATTTATTGAAACAAACGATTTGGAATCATTACAGAAGAAGATCTACGCTGACCCCGAAGTTAAATCAGCTTTGGAAGAGATGCCAAAATTAGATCTTCCTAACTTTGATCAGTTAGAACAAGGCATAACAATTTTCCTTCACAATATTCAAAGTCTTAACAAACATTTTGAAGACTTACAAAAAGATATTCGATTTAGGAATGCAGATATAATCTGCCTAAAGAAACTTGGTTGAGATCTGAACAAAATGTTAGAAAATTTACAATAGAGGGATTTAGTTTTTACCAAGTAACCAGAGAGGATGCATATGATGCCAGCAATGCTAACTTCTCACAGTTGGGTGCATCAAAAGGTGGAGGTGTGGCTGTCTACATTAAAGATACTGGACAAGAAAATGCTGCATCTTCTCTTCCTGTGAAGAATGTGGAGGCCATTTGTGTGAAATGTCTCTTAAAAGATATGGTAGTTTTAACTGTCTATCGGCCAAATTCTTTGGATGCTACTCAGTTCTTAGTACAGTTTGAGAAAGTAGTTAAATATTTCAGGTCACAGTATAGGTTTTTTATCTGTCTTGGAGACTTCAATGAAGATGCGAGATCTATAGGAGTTATTCAGACATTCATGCTTAATCAAGGTTTTAAGCAAATGGTTGATTTTAATACCACAGAAGGGGGAACTATTCTTGACCATGTATACCTGTCAAAATCTTTACAGGCAAAAGTGGAAAAGGTACCGACATATTACAGTTACCACGATGCATTAATGGTAAAAGTCATAACAGACGAAGAAAATTGTGTATAAATTCGACTCCCTTTACTTGTGTAGGAATCCAGACATTCATTCGTAATTTGGTTTAAAAACAAAAAGCAGGGATGACATTTGTATTCAGTTAAGCGATTATTGGATCACATTGATCATTATTATTTCTCCTCTCAAAATTATTAGCCATGAATGAGATTCACGAATAAACCAACTTGTGAAAATCAGTTATTCAAAGATATCATTTGAGAAGCTCATCCCTTTACCAAACCAAATGAAAGATTTTGTGAATATTTTGCTCAGTGATATTTTATCTTTCTAAGTAGTTTGGTCATTTCATACATCATATATGATAGGTAATTAATTTATGCTATATCATTACACAGAGTAAATAATCATAGAATTTCGTCGTCCCTCTTAGCTCTGAATTAAGGACTCTTTTAAATCCCTTTTTGTCATATCAAATGAAGTCAAAAATAAAGTAATCATTGACGATTAAACGATCTACCCTTTGCGTCGATAATAATACCGTTTTGCAAAAAATGAAAGGTTTTATATTGTAGCCGTGTGATTCTGAAGTACCTTATCTTGACGATTTGCAACTTTTTTTGTGCAACTATACATTTTTAAAATTTTGATCATACGTTACGTAATTAAGGGTCACATGGGGTCAGAATGCTACATCTTTTAGGTTTTACATCTCGAAAAGGGCCAATACTTTGATAGGAAATATTGAACAAAAGATGGCCAAAATGATGTTTTAAGCAATATGCACACTGATTAGGTAACATATGATCAGAATTTTATAATGTATAGTTGCAAATTGTCAAGATAAACATTTTTGCCTCAGTAATGTATTACAAAATATTGATCGTTATCGAGCTAAAGATGAAACACTTTTGGCCCTTCAAAGCCCTTAATTGTAGGGTTCAGTCCCCTTTTCCTGATTTCAATTGAAAGGTTATAGGGAAAAAAGCTCGTAAAATCGAACTAAAAAGTGATTCAAAAAATTTTGGTCACAAGGAGGATTGAACCCTATTTGAGAACTGCTCTAAATATACTGAACAAAAAAAAAAAAAGAAACGCATAATCAGAATGATATGAAATTCTAACTTTTCAGTTTAAATTTTATATTATTTAAGCGATTTTAGAGTGTGTTGTGATAAAAATCAATATTGCAAATTGAAAAGTCAAGTTGATGTCATTTTGATTGCCCCCAAATTCAAGGGGCATAACAATATGTACTGTGCAAAGTCTCAATGCTAGTGGATTTTCAATGTAGGGATATTGTGGGGGAATACCATCTTATTTCAGTATTTTGGGAACACTTTATGCATTTTTATGCAAATTTTACTATCCAGCAATTAAAGCAGCAGTTTTACAGCAAGTTCTAAATCGTATGAGGTAAAGAGGGAGGGGGGTATCTGACGCTCCAGTCTGGTTGTGGTTACATGCGGATGGCATGATAGTGGTCTTCAGACGTTAGTTTTAAGGTTTCAAAGCCCATTGATTTATTTCAAATACAGTTGCAACTTCCTGTTGCGTAGCTCCATTTAGTATCATCATTAGCCTGGTTGTATTCATCTTTGTTTGGGCGTGGCATTGCAGTATCAACACTGCAATCGAATGTTAAATATTGGTTCAATAGAAGTGTGAAAAGTTTCTCTAAATCCAAAATATTAATGAAAATAGACAACTGATTTAGAAAAAATCATGAAAAACACTACTTTCATAAACCTGTTTAATCAAGGGAGATAATTCAACACTTGGGTTTTAAAACCCCATGTTGTCCTTTGAATAGGTCACAGGTATCCATTGATATAAAAAATAGTTGTTTCATGTACATTCTAAAAATTTCTTTGACGAGTAAAACAATATGCGTTTCTTTTTTTTGTTGAGTATATATTTGTGTATACTTTTGCAACAGTACACCTGTCTTAGAATTATAAAAGGCGGGAAACTATTCAAAATTTCGCGCCAAACGTCACGAGTAAATATTCGCAGATTTCTTTTAGACTGATCTATTAAAAAGGTGTGATAGCTTCAATGAAATTTTAATTTGACGTTAAGAAAGTATATTTAAGACATTCTACACATAAAATATCGTATCTAGCCCACTAAAACTAAAGCAAAGAAATGGAAATAAAGTTTTAAGATTGACACTGTATTGAAACGTACTACTACGTGAAAGTCCAAGTAGTTTTTTACATTTCATGTATCCTTATAACAGAATGGTTTAATCAAAAGCTCAGCTGTCTCCATAAACCCCTACCCGCGAAATGGCGGAGTTGACAAAACAGCCGCCATTTTGGGCCCGCTTCAAATTTTCAAACATTAATATCAAGAATTCAGATAAACCAATTTTCAAACAACTTATATAGTAAGCATCAAATTCTTAAGATGAATACTTTTGCTTCAGTAATGTATAACAAAATATTGATCATTAGAGAGTTATAGATGAAATATTTTTGGCGTATTTTAGCCCCAAATTTGAGGGGCCAGTCCTATTTTTATGACATCAAATGAAAGGTCTTGTCATGTTGCACATTTTTTCTTCAATGTGCTTTAACAAATTATGAACAGATGTGAAGATATGAAACAAAATGTGTCAACTTTTGTGACATATTTCTGAGACATTTTTTCGGGTCCTACCGAGCTCCTGCGCCTTTTCCGCTAGAAACATTCGAAAACCTAATAACAACTCACCAAACGTTACTTTATTCACTGAAAATCTTATGTTGATATCTTAAGTCGTTTCGGAGGAGTTTCCAGGACAAGCCGACCATCTTAAAATCAGAAAATCGTCCATATCTCGCGACCGAGATTTGAGATAATCAACAAGAGGCCCAGAGGCCCAGGGGCCACATCGCTCACCTGGGCAATTGGCTAGGAAAAAACAGATCAGATCAGAACTGAAACTAAATATGGGTGTAAGGACATGGATTTTACACCCCCAGGGGGTCATGATTTGAACAAACTTGAATCTACATTACCAGAGGATGATTCCCTATAAATATAACGAAGCCTGGCTTTGAAGTACTTGAAAAGGAGATTTAAAAAGGTTCCCTATGTGTTCCTATGTAAAATTTTGACCCGCCATTTTGATCCCACCCTACCCCCGGGGGTCATGATTTGAACAAACTTGAATCTACACTACATGAGGATGATTCCACATGAGTTTAATCTTTCCTGGCCCAGTGGTACGTGAGAAGAAGATTTTTAAGGATTTTTTTCTATATATTCCTATGTAACACTTTGATCGGCAATTTTGGCCCCACCCTACCGCCGGGGGTCATGATTTGAACAAACTTAAATCTACACTACCTGAGGATGATTCCTCATTAGCTTCATATTTCCTGACCCAGTGGTTCTTGAGAAGATTTTTAAAGATTTTTCATATATACTAGTATATTCCTATGTAAAACTTTGATCGGCCATTTTGGCCCAATATTACCTCGGGGGGTCATGATTTGAACAAACTTGAATCTACACTACCTCAGGATGATCCCACATGAGTTTTATCTTTCATGGCCCAAGGTTATAGAGAAGAAGATTTTTAAAGGATTTTTTCTATATATTCCTATGTAAAACTTTGATCGGCCATTTTGGCCCCACCATAACCAAGGGGTCATGATTTGAACAAAATTGAATCTACACTACCTGAGGATGATTCCACATGAGTTTCATTTTTCATGGCAACGGTGGTACTTGAGAAGAGGATTTTTTAAAAATACAATTAATTTTTCTCTAATTCATAATTATCTCCCCTTAGAAAAGGACCTGACCCTTCATATGAACAAACTTGAATCCCCTTTACCCAAGGATACTTTGTACCAAGTTTGGTTGAAATTGGCCCAGTGGTTTTTGAGAAGAAGATGAAAATGTGAAAAGTTTACGACGACGACAACGACAGACAATGTACACATTTTGATCAGAATAGCTCACTTCAGCCTTCGGTCAAATGCCACGAGTAAATGTTCGCGTATTTTCTTTAGACTGATTTATTAAAAAAGTGTGATGGCTTCAATGAAATTAAATAAATAAAACGTTTTTATCGCCTTTATTTTATTTCGACGTTAAGAAAGTATATCTAACACATTCTACACATTAAATATCGTATCTAGCCCAGTAAAACAGTGAAACGGAAATAAAGTTTTAAGATTGACACTGTATTGCAACGTACTAATATGCGAAAGTCCAAGTAGTTTTTTACATTTCATGTATCCTTATGTCAGAATGGTTTAATCAAACACTCAGCTGCCTCCATAAACCCCTACTCGCAAATGGCGGATTTGACAAAAACAGCCGCCATCTTGGCCCCCTTCAGATTTTCAAATATTAATATCTAGAATTCAGATTAACCAATATTCAAACACTTTATATAGTAAGCATCAAATTTTTATTTTGATTTAAAAAACAGCAAATTTGCAGTACTTTTCTACAACCACATTAAAGCTTATCAACATAAAATATATATTAAACAGTATTTGCCCTAGAAGAATCAAGAAAAAAATCTGCAGGCAACTAAAGCATTTATATATGATAACTGAATAATTTTCTGTTTTTTTGCAAATTACCTCCCTTTGGTATAGCTCTCTGAGTTTGCTTACATTGTTTTCATAACAGTGTACAGAAGATATGAAACTTGGAAAAGTCTGAGCCTCAGTTTTGGCGTTTTGTCTTAATTACGGACATATTTTTTACAATTTACCATTACAACAGTTTCTGAAGAATTATAACAGAAATTACCACTTGGCCGTGTTTTTTTGCACATTTCAATTTAATTCTGATTGATTATATATGTTAGCATTACTTTAGTATTTTATAACTAAAAAGAAAAGATTATGCATGGCCTGAGGAACCAAGCGGAGGGGGTATGCCCCTCCCCGATAATATTGCCGATATTAAACTATAATATGATAAAGTGAAATTAAATTCCCCAACTTCACTCACTGAAAAAGTTGGTCATGATCAGTTACATAACTGTATCCCAAATTATAAAGTTTAATTTGAATTTAGTTTAATTTTGATTTATGTATTCACAATGTGTGTAAAAAGTTGTCACCAGCTATAATGATTATAACTGATGGTCGGGTAAATAAAAATTCTGTATATAGAATAGATATCTTTATTTACCATTTAAGATAATACCTGCTTTTTACATAAAAATTATGAATTTATGAAAATCAACACTATTATGAAATATTTGTAAAATGGAATGACTTTTGTTATTGCGTCGTAAAAAAAGAAAAAGGGGCAGGGGGTTAACTCTGTACTTAATATATTTTAGTTTAGGAAAGGGGATTACCTTGGAAGTATTGTGATCAGACAAGTATATAATGTAGTGGACTAGTGGTAACTGAATTGTATATATACCACAGTAAAATAATAAATTTTAAAAAAAAAGGTTTTTGCTGAAGTCATCCAGTGTTTACTTATGAAAGAAAATTCATATTCAGCTAACATTTTCACCGACCATCTTTAAGTCAACTAGAGTTAAATAATAGCTCATTAGAATGCATAATTTTTTGAAAAGAATTTCTATACTCTATCGGTGTTACTGGAAAGAAATGAAAACCACAATTTTGAGTTTTGACAGGAAACCTAGAACCAATTGACCTTTTTATTACAAGTTTATAAATTTAAAGAATATCTTTTTTGTGTTGTATACCTGTTTTATCCCCACTTTGAAGCAAAAGAAGCCATTATTGGATGAGCTTATAGAATTAGACAGGAAAAACGTGTAAATAATACATTGTAAAAACGTTAACTTTTTAAAATAAAATGATAAACTAAACCATTGAGATCTCTTGGAATTTAATTGATTCCAATAAACATGCTGTATTCACTTTTGAAATGGTTCTTAGTAAGTATCTGAAGGTAAAGCAAATATTATTTAGTACATTATTTCAACTTATGTCTAATAATTGGGGCAGTTTACGCTTTATAAAGGCGGGTTTATATACTATGCCCCAAGTTTTCTTATAATTTGCGCCAAACTTCATTCCTTAGGAGACAATGAGGTAATTTTCTCCATTTTTTAAAAGTTGAACTCAATCTATTAAATTAAGTTATGAAAATATTATATGTTCCTCTGAATGATTCGCCATCATTTTAATTTTATCAGAAATTATTGCACAAAATGCTGGAATGAGTGGATAGTGTTACCGGAACAGTACATAAATTGTCAGTGTATTCATGAAGAATCATAAAAGGCGTTTGGTCACTATTGATGTAATAATTTGTGTGCCAAAAGGTTCATTTTATGTGGATTAATCACAACGTAATGATGATATTCCAGTTATTTTTCATTTTCATACATTTTATTTTTCGGAAAAGAAAAAAAAAGAAAACCCTTGACTCTCGCATGAACCAGAGAAGGTCTTTTCATTAGAATGTTAAAAGGTTGCACTTTTCTTCTATCAATGACCTTGAACTTGTTCAAATGACCTTGATGAAATCGCAAGCAATCTTAATATCAAGTATGAACTTTCATTTCATTGCACCATGTTATGGACAAGTCAAAATTTTACATACATATCCGCACATTCCTACCCTATATATAAAATTCCTGAAAATGTGCAATTATTTTTTAGTAAAGTTATGAAAATGCTTTGATTGAACCACGGCCAATATAATGGACACTGAACATGCGAAGTTATAAATGCCAGATAACACATTTTACCATTTGAACTTTTTTCTGCTAAAGTTTAATTTCATTCCCAGATTTTGTGAATAAAGTGATAAACATATGTAACTTTTTTCAAAATTAATAAGAAAAAAAATTTTGTTTTTCCTATTTTTGGAGAATAAAGTAATTCGTATTAACAAATAAAGTAACCAAAATACCTTATCTTATCAAAATTTTGTTCAGAAGGAACATGTAGAAAAATTTTTCTGCATTTATTTTCATAAGGATTTATGAACCCAACACGCAAACCATAAAGCTTTTCATATACCAAAAGCTTTTGAAAAAATAAAATTTTGACTTTCCATTCAATGCTCAATGCTGTAAATGAATACTTTTGCTTCAGTAATGTATAACAAAATATTGTGTGTTATACTTTTGCAACCCTAATTTGAGGGGTCAGCCCTATTTTGTTGACATCAAATGAAAGGTCTTGTGATGTTGCACATTTTTTCTTCAATATGTTTTAACAAATTATGAACAGGTGTGAAGATATGAAACAAAATGTGTCAAATTTTTTGAGATATTTCCGAGACATTTTTCGGTCCGAGCGCCGGCGCCTTTTGCGCTAGATAGATTTGGAGACCCAATTACAACTCGCCAAACCTTCCTCTATTTTCACTTAAAATCTTAAGTTTATATCTTAAGTCGTTTCGGAGGAGTTTCCAGGACAAGCCGACCCTCTAAAAATCAGAAAATCGTCTGTATCTCACGACCGGATTTGAGATAATCAACAAGAGGCCCAGGGGCCACATCGCTCACCTGAGCAATTGGCTAGGAAAAAAACAGATCAGATCAGAACTGAAAGTAAATAAGGGGGGGGGGTAAGGGCTTGAATTTTACACCCCCCAGGGGGTCATGATTTGTACAAACTTGAATCTACACTACCTGAGGATGATTCCCTATAAATATAACGAAGCCTGGCTTTGAAGTACTTGAAAAGAAGATTTTAAAAGGTTTCCCTATGTGTTCCTATGTAAAACTTTGACCCGCCATTTTGGCCTCACCCTACCCCCGGGGGTCATGATTTGAACAAACTTGAATCTACACTACCTGAGGATGATTCCACATGAGTTTAATCTTTCCTGGCCCAGTAGTACTTGAGAAGAAGATTTTTAAAGATTTTTCCTATATATTCCTATGTAAAACTTTGATCGGCAATTTTGGCCCCACCCTACCCCCGGGGGTCATGATTTGAACAAACTTGAATCTACACTACCTGAGGATGATTCCACATTAGTTTCATCTTTCCTGGCCCAGTGGTTCTTGAGAAGATTTTTAAAGATTTTTCCTATATATTCCTATGTAAAACTTTGATCGGCCATTTTGACCCAACCTTACCTCGGGGGTCACGATTTGAACAAACTTGAATCTACACTACCTAGGATGATCCACATGAGTTTCATCTTTCATGGCCCAGTGGTTATTGAGAAGAAGATTTTTAAAAGATTTTTTCTATATATTCCTATGTAAAACTTTGATCGGCCATTTTGGCCCCACCCTAACCCCGGGGGTCATGTGTTGAACAAAATTGAATCTACACTACCTGAGGATGATTCCACATGAGTGTCATCTTTCATTGCTCAGTGGTACTTGAGAAGAAGATTTTTTTAAAATACAATTAATTTTTCTCTAATTCATAATTATCTCCCCTTAGAAAAGGGCGTGGCCCTTCATTTGAATAAACTTGAATCCTCTTTACCCAAGGATACTTTGTACCAAGTTTGGTTGAAATTGGCCCAGTGGTTCTTGAGAAGAAGATGAAAATGTGAAAAGTTTACGACGATACAACGACAGACAATGGACACATTTTGTGTAGCTCACTTGAGCCTTCGGCTCAGGTGAGCTAAAATGCAAAATAATCTATCAAGATCAATTGTATATCTTTCAGATCTGAAAGTTTGGTATAAATCAGCCATCTCTGAGAAATCGCTTGCACAAAATCGGTTGGAAGAAAAAAAAAATATTTGAGTTCTGCTCTAAATATATTTGTGTATACTTTCCTGTCCGAGAAATATAAAAGGCGGGTCACTATTCAAAATTTCACGCCAAATGCCACGAGTAAATATTCGCGCATTTTCTTTAGACTGATTTATTAAAAAGGTGTGATGGCTTCAATGAAATAAAATAAATAAAACGTTCTTATCGCCTTTATATTATTTCGACGTTTAAAAGATATCATTGTACACATTACATATATCGTATCTAGCCCAGTTACAAACAGTGAAACGGAAATTAAGTTTTAAGATTGACACTGAATTGCAACGTACTAATACGTGAAAGTCCAAGTAGTTTTTTACATTTCATGTATCCTTATGTCAGAATGGTTTAATCAAACGCTCAGCTGCCTCCATAAACCCCAATTGCGAAATGGCGGAATTGACAAAGACAGCCGCCATTTGGGGCCCGCTTCAGATTTTCAAATATTAATATCTAGAATTCAGATAAGCCAATTTTCAAACAACTTATATAGTAAGCATCAAATTGTTAAGATGAATACTTTTGCTCAATAATGTATTACAAAATATTGATCATTTGAGGGTTATAGATAAAATACTTTTGGCCCCTCTTTGCCCCTAATTTGAAGGGTCAGCCCTATTTTTTTAATATCAAATGAAAGGTCTTGCGATGTTGCACATTTTGTCTTCAATATGTTTTAACAAATTATGAACAGGTGTGAAGATATGAGACAAAATGCGTCAAATTTTGTGAGATATTTCTGAGACATTTTTTCGGCCCTACCGAACTCCGGTGCCTTTTGCGCTAGAAAAATTTGGAGACCCAATTACAACTCACCAAACCTTCCTCTATTTTCCCTGAAAATCTCAAGTCCATATCTTAAGTCGTTTCGGAGGAGTTTCCCGGACAAGCCGACCCTCTGAAAATCAGAAAATCGTCCATATCTCACGACCGGAAGTGAGATAATCAAAAAGGAAAAAAACCTATCAAGATCAATTGAATATCTTTCAGATCTGAAAGTTTGGTAGAAATCGGACTAGCCATCTCTGAGAAATCGCTTGCACAAAATCGGTTGGAAGAATAATAACCGTTCTTCTAAATCTGTAAGAATTTGCTTTTTTCTCTGCAAAAAACATAGATATCATATGTACTCTGAAAGAAAAGAAAAAAACTGCAAAAAGGTCTTTCAGTACTTAAGGTACTTTGATTTTCATGACCAATCTTTTTCTTATGCATTTTGGCACTCATAAGAGCTACACGTGTATCATAGACAAACCAACGGACGAACGAACACCGTACTCTCATAAACTTCACTGTGTTTATGTTCTGGCACAATTGTGATGGTGTTATAAAAATGTCATGAACTAAGTTAGTACCACATTAAACGTAAAGTCGTTGATTATTTACAGTAATACTATCGAGATTTGTCAGCAGAAAGATTATTCAACTACAGGAATTATTCAGCAATCGATTAATTGATTATATGTTGTTTAATGTCCCTCTCGAGAATTTTTCACATGGAGAAGCCTCCACTCGCCGGTGGAGACTGCAAAATGTTGTCCTATAATTTGGCTCTAATCGCCATTGAGCATTGAGGAAAATCTTTTTGAGTCAGTACCATCTGACACACGGGACCTCGATTTAAACGATCTCATCTGACGGACCAGTCTCCACGTCCCACAACTGAAGTCCATAATACAGATATATGATGCTCTAGCCACATTTTTATTTTTTTTTTTTCATTTCTCAAATTTGTTGCATCAGATTTTCTTAAAGATCATACTTAATAAAAATCATTTCGAACAACTTTATTGCAATGCATACAGGGTCCGGTGATTTTGATTGACAGGTCAATACATGTGCACTTAGTGTAATACTTTTTACGCAGAAAAAATATACAGAGAGTGACTATGACGGACTATGATATCAGAAAATATTTAATAAAGAATGGGTACAACTGATATAGAACTGATTTTTTGTCTATGTAAATGGATAGGATAATCAGGATTAAAAGGGAATCTCTCTCTCTCTCTCTCTTTCTCTCTCTCTCTCTCTCTCTCAAACATGTAAATTTCAGTATCTTGCGTAATGAAAAATAGAATATAGATATAGAATATGAATTCTGTATACATGTTAATGGTAATTATAACCAAATGTTCCAGATTTAATTATATAACGAATTTATAATTCAAAGGCTTATAGTTGCAATAATGTCTCCGAATAAAATCAAGAGGGGGGGGGGGGGGCTTCAAAAGAATAACATACTCGGTAATTTTATGTTTTATGAATTAAAAGAAAATACTTAAGGTTGCATGTACATACATATAATTATATAGCATTGCATAAAATTGTGTTCATTCGTATACTTTATCTAACATATCAACAGACTTTGTATCATGTTTTTAGCGTAGCATTATTTCACACAGAAACGCGTAACTTTCACATAATGTTAACCCCTTGAGTACTAGTATTTCACAAAAATCCAAGAATCGCTTTTTCTCATCTTTTATTTAACTTCTCGGGTATATAAAAGTATAGATCATGTATAATAAATAACACTATAAGACTTTTAATCAGTGAAATATACGTGTTAAGACCAAATCCAATCTAAAGATTGATTTTCTTTCTTTTAAGTTGCAGATATCAATTTATTTCTAAAGGCTTTACACCTACTCTTCTTTCTCTCAGTCCCCTTTTGAGTACATATATTTTAGAATCGAAAATAAAACTCGGATTCCGGGATAATTTCGCATTCAAATTAGAGAATGAATTAAGAATATTTTTTTTAAATATAATCATAACAGACATTACAGATTTACACTACGCTGACAGCTTTAAACTATGCATATACTGAAAGCAGTAACCAACGTAATCTTTCATGCAGAAGTGGATATGGAAACTCAAAGTCTCATTATTTTTTTATGTGAAAAGTGTGGATATAGACGTTTGCGACGTCATGGATACTACCTTCGCCTTTATCTCGAAAGTTCTATTCCCACTTACAAGTCAGAGTTATCTATCTTTGCTCGTTGTCACTACGTAAATAGAGAAAATGAATTTATTGACGGAACCTTAAATCTCCAAAATGCAGAATCCGATTGAATAAATAATATGTTTAGTATTTTTGTAGAATAATTTGTATATACATCGCTGTAATGTATACTGCGTACAATATTATTTTCTTCAAAGTGCTTAGTTGACACAGAACGGATATTTTTTTTAGATATAAATTTGTAAATCAAAAACTTTCAATATACAGACTAACACTACACAGCCAAATTTAAACTAATATGCATATAGTGAATTAAGTAACATGCAAAAGAGAGAATATTGAATGTGTAAATATGTTGATCTGCAGAGCGTATATATGTCTCTAACGTCATCAATACTATTTCCGCCTTTATCTCGAAAGTTCTATTCTCATTCAAAGGTCAGAGTTATCTTTCTTTGCCCACCTTATACATACTACGTAAATAGAGAAAATTTCGGTACCAAAAATATACAAAATGCGGAATCTGATTTAAAAACAAATTATATATTTAGTATTTGTAGAAAGATGTCTGTTTTACATAAGAATATCTTGAAAAAATATCTAAAAATAAAAAAATCAAAAAATGACCAAAAACAAATTCACTTCCGGTTCGGACAGGAAGTACAGGAAACACACGAAAACAACTTCAAAACAAATAGAATATCATGATCTAATACTCCTGTGAATTTCATATCTTTACCTCAAACCGTTTCCGAGAAAACTGCCGGACAAAAGTCCATTTTAAAATTGGAAAATCGGCCATAACTTCGGACCGGAAGAGAATTTTTCAAAAAACGGAATTTTATATAAACTTCATATATCAACCTACTTACATGAGAAAAATTGTGAAAATCTATCCAGCCATCTCTGAGTAATCGCGCTCACAAAATTTGGGAGGAATAATAATAATAATAATAATAATAATAAAAAGAAACAGTACAAACACTATAAGTCTTCCGTTGTTAACGGAAGACTTAATAATAATAATAATAATAGGGAAAAAGAAACCGAAGAATAACAAGAAGGTCTTCCGTTGGAGACGGAAGACCTTAATAATAATAATAATAATAATAAGAAACAGAGTAAAAACAATATGTTCCCCAACTTCGTTTGGGGAACATAATAAACTAAAGGAACTACCGGTATAACTGACCTTGGACCCTCCGCTTAGAAAACGCCGATCAAACATTTATATCTCTTTGTTTGTACAAATGAAATATGTTTTACATGCATAGATCTAGAGAGAGGGGTCCGGAACACCCCTCTGAAATTTGTAAAGTTATTTAATGCACAAACTAAACCAACTAAAAGTTATTTAATGTATAAAATAAATCAACTAAAAGGGACCTTAGAACCCCCCCCCCCCCCCCCCCCCCACACCTCCCCAACCGAAAATGTGGATTCGTGTTAAGTTGGTATGAAAAATGTCATACACATGAAGGTATGACGCATAAGAACCCCCTCTCCCCGGCCGAAATAAATTTTCACATTTAGGAAAGGACTTTACGTATTTTCTTTCTTGTCAAGAAATTTCTGGGTTGGATTTTTACCAGAGTGACCCTCTTGGAAAAAATGTCCTATAGATCCGCGCCTTTTTTTTATTTACATAAATATCAATATATAAATACAATTTATTCAAATATGTGTGGCAGTTGGCAGTAGCTGACAGTTGGCAGTAAGCAGTCAGCGGTCAACAGTTGGCAGTAAGCAGTTGGCTGTCGTATATGGCATTCCATAGATATTTATATGAATTTTCACAAAAAAGGGAAAAAAGGCACGGATCCAGAACATTTTTTCCAAGGGGGTCACCCTGGTAAAATTGAATTGAATAAAATGACCAATATGTTTTATCTTATGTAATATTCAATATATGCGGTTGATAAAGTACATTGTTTATTTTTTTTTATCTGTTTTCCTGTTTAAAATAGGTAATGAAATGACTATTTTCTGCTTTTAATCTTTAAAGAAGCCCCCCCCCTCCCCCGGAGACAACAAAACAAACCTTTGAAGAGAGAATAATAATAAAAAAGATTTGTCGTTTCGCAGAGAACGATGTTTTGAAAATAAATTTCCGTTTTCCATTATATTCTATAATCAAAAATTTGATCAAATTAAAGATGTATATCTCTGTGTGTTATAATCATAATGTTTCACATGCATAGATCGGAGGGGGGGGGGGGGTGCATTTAAAATTTGTAGAGTCATACGTTAAATAAACTAAACGAACTACCGGTATAACTAACCTTGGACCCTCCACTTAGAAAACGCCGATCAAACAATCAAACATTTATATCTCTTTGTTTGTACAAATAAAATATGTTTTACATGCATAGATCTAGAGAGAGGGTCCGGAACACCCCTCTGAAATTTGTAAAGTTATTTAATGCACAAACTAAACCAACTAAAAGTTATTTAATGTATAAAATAAATCAACTTAAAGGGACCTTAGAACCCCCCCCCCCCTCCCCAACCGAAAATGTGGATTCGTGTTAAGTTGGTATGAAAAATGTCATACACATGAAGGTATGACGCATAAGAAACCCCTCTCCCCGGCCGAAATAAATTTTCACATTTAGGAAAGGACTTTACGTATTTTCTTTCTTGTCAAGAAATTTCTGGGTTGGATTTTTACCAGAGTGACCCTCTTGGAAAAATTATAAAATTATGTCCTATAGATCCGCGCCTTTTTTTTTCAATTTACATAAATATCAATATAAAAATAAAATTTATTCAGATATGTGTGGCAGTTGGCAGTAAGCAGCTGACAGTTGGCAGTAAGCAATTGGCTGCCGTATATGGCATTCATAAATATGGGGGAAAAAATGTGAAAAATTCCCCTTTAAATTAGCTCACAGTACTAGCTGACCGGCGCACCACGCAGAAACATTGTTAATTATAACCAGAATTGCACTCCTCTCTGAAATATTTCCACAAAGTAATTAACTTGTGGTTTAGAACAAAAAAAAATAGCTAAAGAAATCAACGGAATATATCAGTTATACCTATCCAATTTATACCACAGTTCCCTTTCTAAGGAGGAATAAAAATCTTTAAAATCAAATACTAGTATATATGTCACTTTTAAATATTGTATTTTTGATATATTTTATTATTATTATATTGTCAATATTCCCAACAATCAATTAAATTTCAAGTATGAAACCTTAACTGGATTTAAATTCTTAACCTTGTTAAAGTTCTTACAAATAAAGATATTTATACAAATAGTTCCTATAAAGTTCTTCCAAGATTCTTTCTTTACTCCTCACTAAAACATCAGTAAAGGAGACTCCGAGAAACTTCAAAATTCTGGGCAACAATATAATCGAAAAGTATAGTCTTAGTCAGATGTTGGATTGTGACCGTTAATTTGAAGACCTATTCATGTATTTGAAACAGAATTTTTGCGAAACCTTCTGCATATATACATGGAAAGAAAAAGTCTCTTGTTAATTGTTTGATTTTAAAAGAATACACAGTAAGTTTAAAAAACATTGAATTTCCTTCTCCCAGGGAAACTACATATATTTAGAGAATTCAGGTCATTTAGATCAATCAAGAAATTGTGTCGAATCTGATTGATACAATTTTTTTTCTTCTAAATTTGCTATACATTTTGTTTCACATATAAAACCCCAGATATATCCCAAAAGGGGATGACTTTTTGTCATATTCAGCTTTCGAAGAACTTTAACTCAGACCACTAAATAATTGGGAATCAAAATCACAAATATATATCATCATCACGAAAATGTATGAACCCCAGGATATTCTCTTTAATCACGTTTCCCCCAATCCCTTTTAGTCAACTGTCAATGTCTTCATCAAAACTTTTCCGGATCAGAAAAACATTTCGGTCATTTTTTGAAAAGTATGGTACATGTCCTAATATGAAACCCGAATAAAGAATGATATGTAAAAATTATTAAATATATAATATATAGTATGACTTTCCAAAAGTCGCTATTTATCAATATATTCAAAGTGTGAGGAATATGTTGTCTCGGTGGGTCAAATATTTTTTTGCAATTTTTTTTTTACGAAGGATATTGATTCG
>NW_026931079.1:0-45750 GCF_032062105.1 Saccostrea cuccullata | reverse complement strand
TGGACTGAATGCTTTCACATATAGTATATTACAGGGAATATGGCACTAAAAGGGACTTGGGGAGCGTTTGGGGAACATCTGTAACGGTTCCCGTTACAATTAGCACTAGTTATTATTATTATTATTATTAGGGTCTTCCGTCTCCAACGGAAGACCCTTCTATTATTCTATTGTTTCTTTTTCACTATTATTATTATTATTTTTTTTCGTCCAAATTTTGTGCAGACGATTTCTCAGAGATGTGTGGACGGATTTCTTTGAAATTTTCAGAGATGATGTATCGTGATCTAAACTTGATCCATTTTTTTTAATTTTAGAAAAATCACTTCTGGTCGGAAGTTATCGACCTTTAATCGAATTTTTAGTGACCATTTTTTCGACACAAAAACTCAAAAACGAAAAAGCTAGAATGTTGTCATTTTCAGGACTAATAGATGACATGTTGTAGTTTTGCACCTATACTTTCAAATTTTCGTCAGTGCTTCCGGTCGATACCGGAAGCGAATTTAAAAAACCGCAATTTTTCAACTTTTTTGTTTTCCAATATTTTTCTTTGATATTAGAAATCTTTAAGGTGACTCTTTTGCGAATGCGAAACATGTAATTTGTTTTAGAATCGAAAAAGGCAATCTCGAGATTTTCGTATTTAAAAATTTGAAGCGGTGTTTTCTATGGCCGAATGGTTAGTGCATCGGATTGTCACGCGGGCGACCCGGGTTCGCTCCCCCGGATGTCCAATTTTTTTTATCACTTTTTCTGCTAGATTTTTCGTTTTTTACTTCAGAATCGGACGGAAGACCCCTCGTTGCTCGCAACGAGATCGTATCTAGTTATGGTCCCCAAACGAAGTTGGGGAACATATTGTTTTTACTCTGTTTCTTATTATTATTATTTTTCTTCTCGGGAAAATTTTGTCCGCGAATGATCTTGTAAAGTACACATCCGATTAAGGGGAAACCTTTTTAGGGTAAGTAGGCATGTTATGTAGATTTGCGGAACAAAGGTCATTTTGCGCGCACGTGCTTGCAAGAGCGCGCACGTGCAACACGTGAAATGACCAATATACTTGAAATTGCCGTAACTTTTGCCGTAATTTTTCGATGTAATGCTTTGATATTTAGAATATATAGACATATTATAAATGTAGATAAGATGACATTGTCAACATGCCATTTTGTGTGCACGTGCTTGCAAGAGCGCGCACGAGCAACACGTGAAATGACCAATATAATTGAAATAGGCGTAAATTTTTAACTTTTTTATGAAATGCTTTGAAACTCATAATATAAGGATACAGTAGTAGCATAGACAATATGACATGGTCAAAATAGCAAGATCTCACGCGCATGCACGTGCGCTTCGCTCTGATTGGCTGAAACTAAAGTCTCAATATCTTTTTTGTTTTCTGATGAAATTCTTTGAAATCTTGAACATAGCCATGCATTAGGATGTCCTACAACATGATATATTGACAATTTTCATGAAAACACGTGCTTGCACGTGCGCTGCAATCTGATTGACTGAAAATTTAAATAGCTATAACTCCCTTGGTTTTCAACCAAACAGGATGGGATTTGGAACATAGATAGATATAATAGACTTCTACAAGAAGGTATGGTCACCATGTCATCCATACACGTGCGTGTACGCGCGCCGCAATCTGATTGGCTGAAACTTTAAATAGCTATAACTCGATTAGTTTTCAACCAAACAGATTGAGATTTGGAACATAGATAGAGGTAATAGACTTCTACAAGAAGGTATGTCACCATGCTCATGTATGCACGTGCGTGCACGTGAAATGAGTAAAATTAAAAATACAATTGAATGAGCGTATTTTTTAATACCTTTGGATTAAATACTTTAATATTAAGTAAATTAAAGTATATAGATTGTGTAGACAAGATGATATGGTCATTACGCACATGCATTTACATGCGAACGCGTGCAATGCTAAAATTTGAATAAACTTGATACCCTTCTGGTTAAACGTTGTTACAGTATCAAATGCCTAAAGTTTGTCTTATTTAATGAAGCTTACAGGGAATATGGCACCAAAAGGGAGATGGGGAGCGTTTGGGGAACATCTGTAACGGTCCCCGTTACAATTAGCACTAGTTATTATTATTATTCTTTTTTCTTCTTATTTCTTCTCCGGTACTTTTTTGTCCGGAAGTGTTCTCAGAAACTGTTCACCAAACTAAGTTAAAACCTTTTTAGGGTTAGTAGGCATGTTGTGTAGATGTGCCGAACGAAGGTCATTTTGCGTGCATTCGCATGCACGTGCGGGCGCGTGCAATGAGTAAACTGACCGATATATTTGATATAGTCATAACTTTTATATTTTTTGATAAAATGTTTTGAAACTCATTATATAAAGATATATAAGTAGTGTAGATAAGATGACATGGTCAAATTTGCAAGAACTCACGTGCATGCACGTGCGCTTCGCTCTGATTGGCTGAAACAGAAATCTTAATATCTTTTTTGTTTAATGATGAAATGCTTTGAAATTTATAACATAAACATGTATTAGGATGTACTACAATATGATATATAATTTTTTTTATGAAATCACGCGCATGCACGTGCGCTGTCTGATTGGCTGAAACTTTAAATGACTATTACTCCCTTGGTTTTCAACCAAACAGCATGGGATTTACAACATAGATAGACATAAAGGACTCCTACAAGATGGTTTGGTCACCATTCACATGCATGCACGTGCGTGCACGTGCGCTTTGCTCTGATTGGCTGAAACAAAAATCTCAATATCTTTTCTGTTTTTTTACAAAATGCTTTGAAATTTAAAACATAGGCATACTTTAAGATGTCCTACAATAAGATATATAATAATTGTCATGAAAACACGCGCATGCACGTGCACTGCAATCTGATTGGCTTAAACTTTAAATGGCTATAACTCCCTTGTTTTTCAACCAAACAGGATGGGATCAAGAACGTAGACAGACATTATGGAGTCCTACAAGAAGGTATGGTCATCATGCACGTGCGTGCACGTGCATATGAGTAAAATAGTGTAGACAAGATGATATCGTCATTAAGCTCAGGCAATCACATGCGCACGCCTGCATTGCTTAAATTTGAAATACTTGGTATACTTTTGGGAAAACGTTATTTACGTCTTAAATGCATAGATTTTGCCTTCTTTAATGAAAATTACAGGGAATATGGCACGAGAAGGGAGTTGGGGAGCGTTTGGGGAACATCTGTAACGGTTCCCGTTACAATTAGCACTAGTTATGTTCCTCAAACGAAGTTGGGGAACATATTGTTTTTACTCTGTTTCTTCTTATTATTATTATTATTTTTCTTCTTCTTCTTCTTCCTGGGTACTTTTTTGTCCGGGAATGATCTCGTAAACTATACATCCGACTAAGGTGAAATGTTTTTAGGGTCAGTAGACATGTTATGTAGATTTGCGGAACGAAGGTCATTTTGCGCGCACGTGCTTGCAAGAGCGTGCACGTGCAACATGTGAAATGACCGATTTAATTGATATAGGCGTAACTTTTTAAATTTTTGTTGAAATGCTTTGAAACTTATAATATTAGGACATATTAGAAGCATAGACAATATGACGTGGTCAAAATAGCAAGATCTGACGCGCATGCACGTGCGCTTTGCTCTGATTGGCTGAAACTAAAGTCTCAATATCTTTCTTATTTTTTGACGAAATCCTTTGAAATTTTGAAAATAGCCATGCATTAGGATATCCTACAACAAAATTTATAGCAATTATCATGAAAACACGTGCATGCACGTGCACTGCAATCTGATTGGCTTAAACTTTAAATAGCTATAACTCCCTTGATTTTCAACCAAACAGGATGGGATTTGGAACATAGATAGATATACTGGACTACTACAAGAAAATGTGGTCACCATGCACATGCATACACGTGCATGTACGTGCGTTGCAATCTGATTGGCTGAAACTTTAAACAGCTATAACTCCCTTGGTTTTCAACCAAACGGGTTGGGATTTAAAACATAGATAGATGTAACGGACATCTATAAGAAGATATGGTCACCATGCTCATGTATGCACGTGCGTGCACGTGAAATGAGCAAAATAAAAAAAAACACTTGAATGAGCGTATCCTTTTAATACTTTTGGATTAAATGCTTTAATATTTAGTATATAAAAATATATAGATTGTGTAGACAAGATGATATGGTCATTACGCACATGCATTCACATGCGCACGCAAAATTTGAATGAACTTTGTACACTTCTGGGCAAACGTTATTAAAGTCTCAAATGCATCGAGTTTGTCTTATTTAATGAAGCTTACAGGGAGTATGGCACCAAAAGGGGAGTTGGGAGCGTTTGGGGAACATCTGTAACGGTCCCCGTTACAATTAGCACTAGTTATTATTATTTTTAGGGTCTTCCGTCTTCAGCGGAAGACCCTTCTATTATTCTTCGGTTTCTTTTTTACCTTTATTATTATTTTTATTCTTTTTTCTTCTTACAAAATTTGTGCAGACGATTTCTCGGAGATGGCTCGTTCGATTTGCTTCAAATTTTCACAGTCGATGCGTTGTCATCTGAAGTTAATTCCAGCAAATTATTTTTTGGAAAGTCACTTCCGGTCAGGAGTTATCGCCCTTTAATCAAAATTTGGAGGACCTCCTTGTCTGTGATGGAACTCAAAAACGGCTCAAGCTAGAAAGCTGAAATTTTTAGTGATGATAGAGGACATGTTGCCATGTTGCAACATGGTCAGGATATTTTCCGGAAGTGCCTAGTATGGAAGCTCGGTAGGGGTCAAAATTTAGGACACGTTTTATGAGTGATTTTTTGAGACATTTTGTATCATATCTTTTAAACTATAAATATTTTGTTAAAACATACTGAACAACATTTGTGCAAAATATCAAGATCTTTAATACGATATCATGAAAAATGTGCTGACTCATCAAATTAAGGGCTGAAAGGGGCCAACAGTTTTTATTCAATAACTCTTTTAAAGTCAATATTTTGTTATACATTACTGAAGCAAAGAACTTTATCTCAACCATCTACAACTATATATTATAGTTTTTATGTCGTATGGTACAAAATTAGGGGCCACAAGGGGCCAGAATGCTAAATCTTTGATGCTTTATATCTCGAAAGGGAGAAATATTTTGATAAGCAATATTGAACAAAAGTTGTTCAAAATAATGTTCTGAACAATATGCAACCTTTCATTTTTTGCTAAACGTCCCCATTAAGGAGTTGAAGGGTTGGCCCCTAAAAATTTCTTTTTCTAATATCTCAAAAACGAAATAGAAATTTTTGAACAATTATTGAACAAAAAATGTTCAAAATCTGAAGTGCTTTAAGATGAGATCCCAAAAAAGGGGCTGGGCACTCGAATTAGGGGCCATGAGGGGCCAAAAGTCTTCAATTGATAACTCTTTATCAGTTAATATTTTGTAATACATTACTGAAGCAAAGATATTCATCTCAACCATCTACAACTTTATATTATGATTTTCATGTCGCATGGTACATAATTAGGGGCCACAAGGGGCCAGAATGCTAAATCTTTGATGCTATATATCTCGAAAGGGAGAAATATTTTGATAAGCAATATTGAACAAAAGTTGTTCAAAATAATGTTCTGAACAGTATGCAACCTTTCATTTTTTTCTAAACGTCCCCATTAAGGAATTGAAGGGTTGGCCCTAATTATATCTTTTGCTTATAGCTCAAAAATGAATAAGAGTTTCTGAACAATTGTTGAACATAAAATCTTCAAAATCTTAAGATCTTTAAGATGAGATCCCGAAAAAGGGGCTGGGCACTCGAATTAGGGGCCAAGAAGGGCCAAAAGTCTTCAATTGATAACTCTTTATCAGTTAATATTTTGTAATACATTACTGAAGCAAAGATGTTCATCTCAACCATCTACAACTTTATATTATGATTTTCATGTCGCATGGTACATAATTAGGGGACACAAGAGGAGGGAATGCTAATTTTTTGATGCTTTATATCTCGAAAGGGAGAAATATTTTAATAAGCAATATTGAACAAAAGATGTTCAAAATAATGTTCTGAACAATATGCAACCTTTTATTTTTTGCTTAACGTCCCCATTAAGGAGTTGAAGGGTTGGCCCCTAAATATTTCTTTTGCTAATAGCTCAAAAACGAATAAGAATTTCTGAACAGTTGTTGAACACAAAATCTTCAAAATCTTAAGATCTTTTAGATGAGATCCCGAAAAAGGGGCTGGGCACTCGAATTAGGGGCCAAGAGGGGCCAAACGTCTTCAATCGACAACTCTTTATCAGTTAATATTTTGAAATACATTACTGAAGCAAAGATCTTTATCTCAACCGTCTACAACTATATATTATGGTTTTTATGTCGTATGGTACATGATTAGGGGCCACAAGGGGCCAGAATGCTAAATCTTTGATGCTTTATATCTCGAAAGGGAGAAATATTTTGATAAGCAATATTGAACAAAAGATGTTCAAAATAATGTTCTGAACAATATGCAACCTTTTATTTTTTGCTTAACGTCCCCATTAAGGAGTTGAAGGGTTGGCCCCTAATTATATCTTTTGCTAATAGCTCAAAAACGAAAAAGAATTTCTGAACAGTTGTTGAACACAAAATCTTCAAAATCTTAAGATCTTTTAGATGAGATCCCGAAAAAGGGGCTGAGCACTCGAATTAGGGGCCAAGAGGGGCCAAACGTCTTCAATCGACAACTCTTTATCAGTTAATATTTTGTAATACATTACTGAAGCAAAGATCTTTATCTCAACCGTCTACAACTATATATTATGGTTTTTATGTCGTATGGTACATGATTAGGGGCCACAAGGGGCCAGAATGCTAAATCTTTGATGCTTTATATCTCGAAAGTGAGAAATATTTTGATAAGCAATATTGAACAAAAGTTGTTCAAAATAATGTTCTTAACAATATGCAACCTTTCATTTTTTGCTAAACGTCCCCGTTAAGGAGTTGAAGGGTTGGCCCCTAAAAATTTCTTTTTCTAATATCTCAAAAACGAAAAAGAATTTCTGAACAATTGTTGAACACAAAATGTTCAAAATCTGAAGTGCTTTAAGATGAGATCCCGAAAAAGGGGCTGGGCACTCGAATTAGGGGCCAAAAGGGGCCAAAAGTCTTCAATTGATAACTCTTTATCAGTTAATATTTTGTAATACATTACTGAAGCAAAGATGTTCATCTCAATCATCTACAACTATATATTATGATTTTCATGTCGCATGGTTCATAATTAGGGGCCACAAGGGGCCAGAATGCTAAATCTTTGATGCTTTATATCTCGAAAGGGAGAAATATTTTGATAAGCAATATTGAACAAAAGATAATGTTCTGAACAATATGCAACCTTTCATTTTGCTTAACGTCCCCATTAGGGAGTTGAAGGGTTGCCCCTTAAATATTTCTTTTTCTAATATCTCAAAAACGAAAAAGAATTTCTGAATAGTTGTTGAACACAAAATGTTCAAAATCTTAAGAGCTTTAAGATGATATAAAAAATAGGGCCGATTCCTAAAATTAGGGGCCGTTAGGGGCAAAAGGCCGATTTTTTAAAGTCTTTAATGTTCAATGTCTTTTTACAAATTGTGGTAAATCATTATTTTACAATGAAAATCGCAATCAAAATCTTATCTCATCTCATCAAGAATTGGACGGAAGACCCACTCGTTGCTCGCAACGAGATCTCATCTAGTTTTTCTTATTTCTTCTCCGGTACTTTTTTTGTCCGCGAGTGTTCTCAGAAACTGTTCACCCAACTGAGCTTAAACCTTTTTAGGGTTAATAAGTGTGTAGTGTAGGTGTGCGGAACGAAGGTCATTTTGCGCGCATACGCATGGACGTGCGTGCGCGTGAAATGAGTGAATTGACTGATATATTTAATATGGATGTAACTTCTATATTTTTTGATGAAATGTTTTGAAACTCATTATATAAGGATATATAAGATGTATAGATATGATGACATGGTCAAATTTGCATGAACTCACGCGCATGCACGTGCGCTTTGCTCTGATTGGCTGAAACGAAAACCTCAATATCTTTTTTGTTTTTCGATGAAATGCTTTGAAATTTATAACATAGTCATACATTAGGATACCCTACAATAGGATATATAAAAATTTTCGTGAAATCACGTGCATGCACGTGCGCTGCAATCTGATTGGCTGAAACTTTAAATGACTATAACCCCCTTGGTTTCCAACCAAACATGATGGGATTTAGAACATAGATAGACATAAAGGACTCCTACAAGATAGTTTGGTCAGCATTTACATGCATGCACGTGCGTGCACGTGCGCTTTGCTCTGATTGGCTGAAACAAAAATCTCAATATCTTTCCTGGTTTCTGACAAAATGCTTTGAAATTTAAAACATAGGCATACTTCAAGATGTCCTACAACATGATATATAATAATTGTCATGAAAAAACGCGCATGCACGTGCGCTGCAATCTGATTGGCTAAAACTTTAAATGGCTATAACTCCCTTGTTTTTCAACCAAACAAGATGGGATTAAGAATATAGACAGGCATAATGGACTCCTACAAGAAGGTATGGTCATCATACACGTGCATGCACGTGCAATGAGTAAAATAGTGTAGACAAGATGATATCGTCATTACGCTCATGCAATGCTGTTAAAGTCTTAAATGCATAGATTCTGCCTATTTTAATGAAACTTAAAGGAATATTGCACGAAAAGGGAGTTGGGGAGCGTTTGGGGAACATCGGTAACGGTTCCCGTTACAATTAGCACTAGTTACTTTATATTATTTACAGCACATAGACATGTGTAAATGAAGTGTAAAATATAAAGTAGATTGTGACATGATTACATGCTGAATAATATGGATATATAAATCTACAGTGTAATATGCATTGTAGAATTTTATGTTTAATAACAGTCTTTTACAAAGTTAGGGATAATCCAGTCATACTAGTATTTTTTTTAATTTCTGGGAGGGGTAGAAATTATTTTCTTGATTATGTTTCGACCCATTCATAATCAAAATGACTGTGTAATCCTCAAAAAAAGATCGCAGGATAAATAAGGAAGCATAAAAAATATTCTACCTTTGCTTAATCAGTGCTGCATCATGACGTCATAATAGGCAATGTGACGTCAATTTTAGAAATAAGGTTTTAGTAATATTGGTAGTTAGCTATGTAATTTAACTCTAAAAAATGATTAGAAACGTGTAAACATTAACAAAAATAAAATGTTTTTATTTTGTTATGCTGTTACAGTCAGTATGATTGAAATATACCACCGATGACGTATGTGTACATCAAGTAACTTGGAAATTGATCATGTCGTGTAAAGAGAATTTGGCTAAGACGGCATGTCCAAAGATACGTAAAATGGAGTTTAAAAGGAAATATCGGAAATATTGTGTTAAATTCATATGGAGTTCAATTAATTAAACAGGTCTGCTAATTTATTTCATCGATTATATTCTCTTTCGAAGACAGTCAGCTATATTACGTATCCCAGTCGGCCTATCGTCCGTCATTTTAGACTAAGAAAATGCAACAGAACAACAATAAGCTGGATATTTCAAAACATACGATTTGTACAGATTGAAAGTTTGCGTTTTGACAAACTTGGAAAGTGCTGCTAGAATCCCGAGTTAAGCATGGTTGTACAAAAAATCTCGATTTATATGTATAAAATTCAAAACAAAGGGTAAGGTTTCGTGCGAATGTGTGGAATAAATATTTTACGGACAAGATAGTAGGATTCTAGCAGCACTTTTTAGACAAAAGAGATGTTTTTCAGCTATATTACATACTCAAGAAAATTATCAAACTCCGGGGTATTGTTGTTCTGTAAGCCTTTTTATTAAGGAAAATTTTGTTATTAATAGAAATCACGTGATGCCTTGGCGGTGATGCGCGTCTTTGCGTTAGACACGCTTTTATCTGTATGCAACAGTAAATAACACTTAACATTTATCAGTGGTTTTTGGTAATTTTTTAAACTAATTTTTCTTCAAGAAGTCTAAATTTCCCGAGAAATTACTTATATGCTTCCTTAACATACCCGCGATCTTGACTCCTTATCTAACTGGGAACATGTCTGGGGAATGCAATTTCATCCTCAAAAATGCAATTCGCTCAGTATCACCAGATCTCGCACAGCAGTAAAATATAACTATAATTTAAAAGGACACACATTAGAATCTATAAAGACAGCAAAATATTTAATCTAATCAAATTAATCCTACAACATGTCCTGGGAACCGCATATCAATAATATAACTTCTAAGGCGAATAAGATATTGGGTTTTTTAAAACGAATTTGTAGATAAAAAAAAATTAAGCAACAAAATCTTTGGCATATAAATCAATTGTCATGTCCAAACTTGAATATTGTTTTTCAGTCTGGGCACACATACAAACAACTCAAAGATGAATTAGAAAGTGTACAAAGACAAGCTGCACGTTATGCCACACATAGATACCATAATACAAGTAGTGTTTTAAACATGTTACACCATCTGAATTGGCCAACATTAGATCATAGAAGAAAAATATGTAGATTGATAATGTTGTATAAAATGACAGACAAATTAGTGGCTATAGATCAAAACCTTTATCTAGTACCTCAGACAACGACCATCACACGTAATACCAGTCCTCTTCACTTTCAGACCTTAAGTAAGCGAACAGATTACAATAAATTTAGTTTCTTTCCCCAGACAGTAATTTTGTGGAATTCTCCTCCACACTCAGTGGTGGCAGCGGCCTCCCTGGACCAGTTCAGAACTCTGGTCCCAAGTTATATTTCATAACTCTTATATTCATAGAGCTAATCAGAGTAAAATGTAAATATATATATATATAGATTATACACTTGTTTTATGCACAATGTAAATTGTTTTCCAAAGCACTTAGTTAATTTAAACTTTTCATGGCACTTAGTTTATTTCATTTACTTTTAAATTTTTTTTTTCTTACACTTTCATTTAAAATTTAGAGGTCCGTTTGCGCAGGGCCAGCGTATAATCATCATGTTTGATGGAACGCTGTATAATGTAGATGTAGAGTTTGCATAACATTTGATTAGTCATTTAACTCAAAGTGATTACACCTTTTATAATAATCAGCATATGCTGGAATTGTTCTTTTGGTCACTTACCCTGAGTAACAGTAGGCACTTATAACAGGTCCACTTGTTTTCTCAAAACAGACCCAAACGTTGTCAGCTGTGTTTCAAAGTTACATCACCAACTCTAGGCAAACGTATGTTAAGCCTTAATTTTCCAGAGAGAAGAATAATCTAATGCACAACTTTGATCTCCGAGATACACTATGTTTATACTAATATGTATAAATTATCCAAGTTATGAAATATGAATCAAAATAAACCGCTGTTAATGACTTCATGAGTTACGCAGGAATCCATTGCTTTTTACAATCCCCGATTGACCTTTTACATGCATATATCATTAGCAAAATCAAAATGGCGAACCCGAACGTGCAATAGGACTATATTGACCATTAGAATCTTTATAACCCTTTGCTTGACAGACGTTAAACATGGTACACTTGATCCCTTTGAAGAGTATATAATTCCTATTGATTTTGAGGTCACATGCAAGCTTTAAGGTCAATGGTGAAAATGGACATTAAAATATATCATGTATATTAATAGCACAATATGTTGAGAACCCTATGCTTGACAGACAAATGTAAAAATAAAGACTGAAAGGTTAAGGTCATTTTTTAGGAAAATGTTGAATCAAGTCAAGAAACACCAATGGATAGCCAAGAAAGCCCAGTTTCAGAGGCATCAATTTCTGGTATCGATCGCCTATCAAAACTTGCAGCGTGCAACAAGAGTCATGCTAAAACACTTAGAGGGTCATTTGTTCGTTCAAGTGAGCAATCAAGAAGAAGATATTGCTGCCAAAGCAAATAAATGCTTCTCTCTTCTTTTAAAGAAATATGTCCTGGAGAAAGTGATGCCTTAAAAGATGCAATGTTTTAAAAATTAGAAAAGTTTCATTACAAGTCACCGACACTTATTGAGGCTCTAACTGAGAGTAACCTAAAAGCTGAGACACCAACAGTTGGGCGTCAAATATTATCTATTCTTACCACTCAGACCAGTTTTCAAGATGTTAATACCACGAGACAATTGTCCGAGCCGCAGTGAATTTGCAATCAAGTATAAAATTTGATCAAAAATCAAAAAAAAAAGTATAGCAAGTAATTAATTTTATGTACTACGTATTTGTAGCTATAGATATTATTGCACCATGTGATTAGGCCTCATATGGACCTATGACCTGTGAATAACTTCATACAGATATGAAGTTATTAGTTCTCTGCTTGTTTATATAATAGAAAGATACCACAAAAGTACATGTATATATTTGTTAATAAATGTATATTAATGAAAGAAAAACATGCTTTTCTCATTCTGTTACAAATTTTTGTTAAACATTTCCAATTTGATATTTTGTAATGGACAGAATAATGAGTTCTTGTTGTTCATAAATCTTTTTAGTCAGTAGAACATTGTATGCATGTGTACTACAAACACAAATTTGTGTACTACAAATTGCATTTCTCCCAATCTTTTGAGTAATATGTAATCCGCTCTGAAATGAAAGCAAAATTGAATTAAAAAACTATCGCAAATAAAATGAAATTGAGTTCTAAACCATACACTTGTATGAAACTTGTGCTGGTAGTAATCCTGTCATGATTTATTTGATGTGCAATTTCTCTTCACAAGTCTTTTCAGACACTTAAAAAGGTCTAGATTTTGCTTATAACTATTGCCTATTGAATTCTTACCATGCATTTCCCAAGTTTTCGGAACAAGCATGAAATATTGCAAAAATTGTACTTTTTTGGCATAGTGCCAAAATGTACAATTTTAAAGATATGATTGCTCTTTTGTATGAAGTTAAACCTTTATTTATCAAATGTTTTTTTTTAAGTAGATTATGCTTAATATTGACTAACAATTACATTTCCTCTCAGTATTTGACAATATTTTTAAAAAATCACTCAGAAATAGAGTAAGTTGCATTTTTTGGCAAAGTGCCAAAAACATATAACTTTCTCGTCATGGTTTCTCTAGACTGTGATGTTTCTCCATAAATTTTATTATACTTTTTAAAAGTCAAGATTATGCTTGTTAACTGTTTATAATTGCATTTATTTCATGTATTAGCCAAATGTTTGAAAATCATGCATGAAAAAACAGCAAAAATGCACTTCTTGGCACAATGCAAAGTAATGAAAAATTGAATGTACACTATGCAAACACCTTTTATTACAGAGTAATAATGATTGCAGGTATAAAAAGATCTATCTGTAGAAAAATGAAATTTATAATTAATGTTTACTATTTACGCTAGAATTTAATTTACTGTGGGATGAAAAAGGGTCAAAAATGGGCTTATTTCACAGCTATAGAACCACTGCTTGGTTACCATAGCAACGGTTGATTATTTGTTTGTTTTTTATTCATATTTGTGCAAGATAAAGGAAAGAAAGCCAACAACTGCAAAATCATTGAAATCGGTGACATCAAGTGGCCAGGCCTCTTTTAATTTCTCTGATGTTTACATAGAATCAGTGTTAAACAACATCTACATTTGAGAAAGGAAATTAAATTTTGCTTTCAGCATAATAGTCAGTTTGTTGATTTTTAATAAGCCTTGCAAATTGATACTTTTTTTAATGTATGTTTTGTGTACATAATACTTCATATTCATGCAGTGCATGTATTTTGTAAACTAGATTTCAAACCCAGGGGTTCATAGTCTTCTGCTAGTGTTCGTGATATGTACTCCGTATGTTATGACATTTCTTGCAAGCTGCTGGAGAGTTTTCTTTGGAAATATAAAACGGCCTTCATTTACAACAGTGCTTATGGTAATTAATTATTTCAATAAAAAGGAATATTATCTAAACTAATATATAATATATCATATATTGATATAATAGAAACGTTAACAAAAAAAAATTTTAATTGCAGTGTGCGGGGATAGAAGTGCTACATTCAATTGGGCTGTGTGTGCTAGTGTTTAAACTCTTGCCTGATCTAGGAGCTTTACAAAGGATATGTCTTTTGAGTGCTACAGCATTACTTCCAAGCGTTCTCAAATTATTTTCAATTCGGGAATTGCAATCGTTTAAGCCCGGAAGAAAATTAGGAACAATAATGATGATAATTGTTGATATAGTCGCCATTGTTATGCAGATGTCGGCAATTCTTTTTCTCCTTCACCCGTATTTCAAGTTTAAGCCAGAAACATATCAACCAATAAATGCCAATGAAACACAGGTACTCGACAGCGGTATTTTCAGTGAACTTTCCACAGATTTAAGTTGGTATTTCAAGGTATTACTATCGCTACTTCTCTGCTCCGTATCATGGTGGGAAAATTTTGTACTTGATAAGGCTTGCTTCTCAGAAGCTGCTCGACAGAATATCCGAAAAGTAAGATATGAGTTACAGGAAAGCCGACCTTACATATACATCTTTGTTTCATTCCTCAAAATTGCCATCACCATTTTGTTCGCACGTCTTCTCGTCGGGGAATCCATTGGATTGTTGAAAGGTGAATTCTGGTCTGAAGTAAGAGATTACAAAAAAGTTGCCTACTTCTCGGATATCATTGCACTTATAATATCCAGCTTCGTTGGATATTCTGCTGCATACACTTCCTGTAAATTACAGATGCAGCAAATCTCGTTCTCCCTACCTTGCCTACTATCAACGCCGCTTTTTATTGTACTTTTGACATATTACTGCGAAACAAGTGAGGATTATATTTCGATGTTTTCTACTAATAATATAGATTGCGACGATGAGATGTTAGGCGATTATTTTTATATTATGATTTTTGGACATTGGTTTTTGTCCATATATTGGATTGGTCAGCACATCTGGTATCCTTCTCAGGAACGTTTGGCTAAAGTAAAAACGTAAGAATGCAAAAGAATTTGCAAATAATATTATGCAAGTTTCAGAAAATTCAAAAAAAGATGAAATATAAAACATAAATGATTTGTGTATTCAAATTTCCTTTAACAGGTTGTTTGTTAATCCGCTGTATTGTGGAATACTGTTAGAGCAACATTTGGTAATGAACAGAAAACGAAGGAACCAAAGCATTTATAAACGAGAAATAAAGAAAAATGAGAAAAACATAGTAGAGTTTACGTAAGTTATTAGTTGTTCTTACGCATACAACACAAAAAAACAAACCTAACATGATTAGTATCAAATTAAATGCACGTTTCGAAATTAAGATATTGTTAATCGTGGCTCAGAGATCTGGCATAATAATTTTTTGGAAGTTTTTACATTCATGATTAAAATTTACATTGAAGTATTTAGTTGGTGCCTTCTTTTTGAGTGGACAACATACTGCATTTAGGCCTGTTTATAACTAAGTTTACACAGTAACTGTTATTTTAGTAGTAATGGACCAAATAGGGTCGTTACTTTCGCTTGTCCAATATTGGTTTGTGTGTGAAAGGATGTATGTGAGGCAGTATAGGTTTGTAAATGCGTGTGAGAGGGAGAAAGGGTGTGTGTGTGTGTGTGCGAGAGAGAGAGAGAGAGAGAGAGAGAGAGAGAGACGTTTATCTATGCGATTAATAAACATATGATAATCTATTGCTTTAAGTATGGAATATGAAAATAACGTTACATTATTTTCCAGCCTGGAGACTGACAGCATACAGACGTATGTATTTTTTTTATTTAATTTTTCATGGAAACATTTATATATTTTGACAAAAAAAAAATACTCTCTCATAAAATGGTACATATTTAAAAAGATGATTAAATTGGGAAAGAGTTCATCGAGGATTTGTAATTGGATGATCCCAGGAAGGAATAGAAGCCCACGATATTTTGAATTTCTCAGATATGCAGTGCACGTTTTACCTGGAACCTATTGTAATACATGTACAGGAATCAAGATCAGTGAGAGCCAAATAAGCATAAACACCCATATTTTAAAAATGGTATTTCTAGGATTAATGCCAACAAATAAAGGATATAACTACCATAACTAGTAATACCTACTTAAGACCTTCTTTAAATCAGTTTCGACCTACTTGAATTAAAAAATTTTGTTTCCCTCATCAATAAAATTTGAAAAAAAGGGAAAAAAAGTTGTATAACATTCTACTCACAATAGGTATGCGAAGAGGGAAAAAAGTTCCAGGTTAATAAAAGTTCTACCCTGACGGGCTTATGTTTTATATGAAAAAAAAATGTTAGAAAAAAAGATTATATGTATTTATACGAGGGTCATTCAAAAAATACGTAGACAATGTCCTCAATCATCATATTATTCTTACAAAAATTTAGATCAACACATTTTTATATGTGTAAAACATTTATTTTGTCAGTGTTTAAAGTTTCATTCCATTTGTTTTAATGGAACTCGTGTTAGACAATTTTAAAAGAAACATATTTTGTCATCACGGAGCATGGTTACATGTAACGACACTATGGCGTCAAAAACAACGTCGAAAAATTTTCTTAAAATTACTCTGCCTTTTCATTTCATCCACTGTTTGTTGCTTCTTCTGGATTCTTGAATCTATAGCCCTTTACACCTAGTTAACCAACAATTGTTTGAGTACCTTAAGTAAAATGGAAAATATTTTAAATTGAAAGTTAAATTTCAAATTCTTTATCGCGTAACTCTTGTTTTCACAAGTTCCGCAAAATAAAATCGCAAATCACATTTTATGACGTTGCTAACTCTTTGAAAAGATTTTTCTATAATTTGTTTCTTCGCAGATCGTTCGTGGTCCGATTCCAAGTTTCTTGCACTCAAACAATGGTCATTCCCATTATAAACAAATGCATAGCACTTTTGCATCAATTTCCTGGTTCATCAAGCATTCTCAGAGTTTCTTTTAAAGGTTTCCCGAATGCAAAACAAAATTTTATCGGTACTCCTAGCTCCGTGACGTCCTTCAACGTCATCATTTTTTGCTTCCTTTCATGAAGTCTATCTGCCTTTAAAGATTGATATCTTTTAAACGAAATGATGTATCACATTAAATTTAGCATACGAAGTAATTGAACAATTTTGAATTTAAACATTTCAATTTTATTTCATTGAAGGGCCATTTATCAGAGGTATGACTCTAGACATTATAGTGTATAATTAGAAAATAGATCAATTTTTACCCTGCTCCGTGACCCCATTTTTCTGTCTTAAATCTTTGATAATTTTGATAATTATCAAGATATTTTCCAATTTTTTCGCTCAAATTATTTGAATTCATTGTTACAATATGTGTAAAAAATTTCGTTTTAATATGACGTTAAATAAAAAGGTTATGACAAAAGTCTACGAACTTTTTGAATGGCCCTCGTAGTTGTTATTTTGCACATGGATTCAACTAAACATATATCGCGCTATTTTCATAAACTAAAAATAAATGGTAAGTCTTTTGAATATTGTAAAAATCAAAGGTTTAAAACTTGTATGCAATTTTTGTTTGTCGGGTGACTTTCAACAAGATCATCTTGCTCAGAATATTTAATTTCTGTAATCATGGTAATATCCATGCCTTGTATAAAAATACACCATAAAATCACATAAAATATTTTGGATGCTCGGGTTTCTTTTTGCTTCATTCAAATTGCCTTTTCATTATCAGCGCACAAAGTAATTTTTGTCTCAATACATGATATGAAAGATATATCCCTATTTTTTGTGGTTAAAGTATCGATTTGTTTTATAGGGAGTTGAATGATGAATCCAAAGCGAATTTGAAAATCCCTCCTCTTGTTTACGCATGTGCGACTATGTGGCATGAAACTCGCTTTGAAATGGTTCAACTTCTAAAATCTTTGTTCAGGTTGGTATTTTGATATGCATTTCGAAAATTTATCATTATTTGATGTCCTTGGTAAATTTCTTTCGTCATTTTTTAAGGCTAGATGAAGATCAGTTTAACAGAGCAGAAACATACAAACTTGCAAAGAAAGAAAATGAATATGAAATGAACGAAACTAACCTACCTGAAGACTACTATGAATTGGAAGGTGATTTGAAAGCCAAGAAATTTTTATGTGCTGATTTTTTATCACTAGATAAACAATTCTTGCTTATAAAAGTAAGTCACATTTCCTTTTTTTCTTTTACTATTTATTTAGCTCACATTTTGTTTGATGACGCATTTAATAAAAAAGGCAATGTCAACGACTTTGTGGAAACATTTGCATCCGTAATAAATGAATCTGCAAGGTATGTAACGATCGAACGAAGTGAAAACATGCGATAATTTTATTTGAAAAAAACTTTCTCGTCAGATTGCACTCTTCATGTATTCACATTATTTACAGCCTAGAAAACAATATCTTTTTAGCGCTGTTCATGGGGAGGCGTTTGAACTTGAGAAACCTTTTATTTTTCCCACGGTTTACGGTGGTCAAGTGATATATAGGATGCCTGGTGGAAATCTAATGTTCATCCATTTGAAAGATAAATCAAAAATACGTCACAAGAAAAGGTGGTCACAGGTTAGGCTTTCTTTTTAAACAATACATAAATGTTATTGAACTGAAGAGTCTCATTAGTTTTCGAATACTTGGACATTTTAGAGTGTTTCATACAATTGTGTATTCTGGCTTTTAATATCAAAGCAAAAAACTGTTTACAAAGTTTTCTTTTTCAATATGTAACCAATTTTCCCTGAATCGAATAATATATCAACAGGTGATGTACATGTACTACCTGCTTGGCTATCGCTTAACAACTGAGATATCTCACAAAATCATCAAAGAAGATGAACAGAACAGTACTGGAGAAGTATCAGAGAGTCTGGATGATTTTGATATAAAACTAAAAGCAAAGGTACAAAGAAGCTTTGTATATTGGGGTTATAAATCAAACCGTACAATCATTTCATTATTAACAGTTGTTATTTCTCTTTCTCTCTCTCCAAAAAGAAAAAAAAAAAAAAAAAAAAAAGAAGGGATATACATGTACACAGTCAACAGATTAAATTTTGAACGCTTGTATATGGAAAGGAAACATTTAAACTACTTTCTCTGGTTACAGTGTATTAAGAACTATTACATTGATTCATATTCCAAAACATGGCTTAGTATTTTGCTTCGTTGAAAAAAAATCAATTTGAGAAGATAAATAGTCTTCATTGAAAGCGAAAAAAAAAATGATGACGTTACTGAACGTCACTGAGCAGCACATTACAATGTTTTTTTTTTTTGTTTTTTTTGTTTTTTTTTTTTTTAATTTTCATGGAATAATTAGGCTGAAAACACATTTCTCCTTGCGTTGGATGGTGATGTAGACTTTAATCCTGGTTCGGTGAGACTTTTGATTGACAGGATGAGGAAAGATGAGAGAGTTGGAGCCGCATGTGGACGCATTCATCCAGTTGGCAGTGGTATTGAAAAAAATAATATCTTCTAGAACATGTTTTTGTTAAGTCTTGGAATAATCCTATAAAAAGTACTAAAATTGTAAATTATAGTTTACAATTGTTAACATTAATTAGTGATACCTTTGACACTTAAAACTATTATTACCTAATGTAAGCTACATTTAAGTTGTGTTGTGGTAAAGTCGGGAATTTTTTCTAAAAGTTATTTAATCTTTCTTATCTTTTTTGCTTGATTAGATTTAATGTGTATCAAATATTTTTCCTTAGCTTGTTTGGATTTAATATGTAACCGAATATTTATTGTTCCGGTTTGGTCAATGGAAAATATTATGTTTAAGTTTATTAAGCCTATCAAAATGTTTCTGGTTAGATTACATTTATATTTAACTTCAGGTCCAATTGTGTGGTACCAGAAATTTGAATATGCTGTGGCTCACTGGCTGCAGAAAGCAACCGAGCACGTTCTAGGCTGCGTTCTTTGTTCCCCCGGATGCTTCAGTCTATTTAGAGGCTCTGCATTAATGGACAATAATGTAATGAAAAAGTATACGTTACTGCCGTCTGAAGCATCACATCACCTTATGTATGATCAAGGTAAGACCATGGTGAAAGTGGTGATCATAGAGACCTACATAGTTACGCAAAAATCATATTCAAATATTATTTCAAGAGAAAACCCTTTTTTCCAAGTCAAAATGGATCCTTCGGGTGAGACAATGATTCCCTCAATTGAAGGAAATCATGTTCAAGGACAGATGATACAAAAATTGTTTTTCATTGGAGAAGACTTAATTTCTCGTCACAGGATTAGAAATGTCGATAATTCTAAGAATGGTTTCATCAAAGAACTGAAAATAAAATAGACTTTGAAAATATTAGTTATATTTCAATAGAATAGCAAAAATGGAAAATCACACTCAGTAAAGCTTTAAAGGCGAATACGTTATCTTGGTGCTAAAAGTAAATAAAATCTTATATTTATATTTAAACCAGGCGAAGACAGATGGCTTTGCACACTTCTTCTTCAACAAGGGTATAGAGTGGATTATTCAGCCGGAGCTGACGCTTTTACATATGCTCCTGAGGGCTTCAACGAGTACTTCAATCAAAGGAAGAGATGGGGTCCATCAACGCTTGCCAACATCATGTCTTTATTACAAGACAGCAAAAATACAGTGAAAACTAATTCGAACATTAGCTGGCTGTACATTTTTTATCAAGGTATCTGCCGGTTTTGGATGATTTATCGTTTCTTTGAAGAATGACTCCTTATACGCCCTTAATCTAAGTTGTTTAGGAGACAAGATCTTCCAACAATATATTGGAATTCTCATGGGTTTTAATTGTGCCTTAGTATCAGCAGACTCTTTTTGTATTCATATGTAGTAGAATTTGTTCAAAATCATATATTTGAAAAGAAGAAAACACTTGTTGTGGCCTTCAACTCAACAATTGGGTATATCGACATGTTGTTATTTAACAATGGTTACTTCTATTCTTGTGTCAATACTATTATTGCGATGAGCTTCAGATAAAGGACATCACAGAGTCTGACACGTCTGTTTCATATTTGAATATTTTACTCGAAAAAGGCATTAAAAATAATTTAACTACCACCTTTATCTTTTCAATCGTCAACTTCCTTGCTAATGCAGCAATATGCTGTACCTTACCTCCATCACCTACATATGGGTCTCGATACCCAGAAGCATGCTTTATGTACGTCCAATGTCCAGTTTCTAAAACGAGGTAGACTATTGACGAGTAAGTTGATGAAACAAGAATACTATAAGTCTTGCATACAGTCATCATTTCGTACAGTCGATACAATGACCTTTTCAGCAAAAACAATTTATCATTGAGTGAAATGCTGACTCGCGTTTTTATAATAATTGTAAGGCTATTATTTACACACTGAATTGTCGACGATATATTATCCGGTTATTTCCGAAAATGACAGGGAAGACATGGGAGCGTAACCGGTCGAGAGGAGGTACTCGCTCCTACATGGCATCTAATCCTATCTATTATGTTTAAGAGGTCCGTTTTTGATCAGCTCTTATTTTAGTTTAATGGATCTGAGTCTACATATCTTTTGTTTTTTCTCCTAATATTTTATCATAAAAAAACAATTTCGTGTAAAATGTTAAAGTGTAGTTTATCTTTTAAACAGAATTTTAATTTCTTTTTAATTTTTCTAGCATCTTTGATGGCTGCAACATTAATTGGACCTGCAACAATTTTGATGATGATTGCCGGTGCTTTTGTCGCAGTCTTTGGTGTTGAATTGATTACGTCATATATCGCTTCCCTCGTCCCCGCAGTTCTTTATTTTATAATCTGTGTCACATGTAGCACGAAAATCCAATTGATTTTTGCTCAGATACTGAGTGGGCTCTATGTTATTATTATGATGGTTGTACTTGTTGGCGTCATCATAACCGCCGTCACGGAGTCTCCATATCACCCAAGCGTTGTTTTCCTTGTTGGAATAGTAGCCATCTTTGTATTTGCTGCATTGTGTCATCCGAGAGAATGGAGCAACATTATCTTTGGTTTCCTTTACTTCATTTTGGTACCATGTGGCTTTTTAATCTTAATTATCTACTCGCTATGTAATTTGAACGACGTGTCTTGGGGAACACGTGAAAGTGCTACACCGAACGCCAAAGCCAGGCAGAAAAAAGGTGTTCTTTCCAAAATACTTAATCCATTTCAAAAACTAAGAGAGTCTCTTTCTATTTCACGGAATTCTGAAAAGGATGCGTACATAAACCTGCTCAAGTCGATGACACATGTTATGGAGCAAAGTAAAATGACAAGGAAGCGTACTTCCTCTGAAGGCGATTTAAAAGAAGTTATCGTTAACACAGATATTAAAAGAGAGCACAAAGATGCTGAAAACAGTAAAGGACGGGTAATTCTACCGTTATTGTTGTCTATTGGCATATAATATGTCAAAAAAACTTGTTTTGCTGTTTAAGGTACATGTAATGTCAAGTGTATTTCAAAATGGAATAATTTGAGATTTAGATGTATTTGTAGATAAGTCCCATTTTTTTGTATCAAATGTCAAAATTTAAACAATTTTTTTTTCTACATGAGGTAGATACTACTTTCATATCCCGTCCTTGGGCTGTAATACAGAGGACTTGGTCACTATTTTCAAGAAACTAAATGCATTCTTAAACTTTAAAGTCAGGTTCTAAAGGTCATTTTCAAAACTATTAGATCACATAGTACTGTAGGCCAACTTTCATTTGAGTTTCATGATCTAGTATTAATCGTAAATATTAATCGCCGTGAACCAATCATTTTGCTCAGTATTTGTAGATTATGTTTTCTCAGTCGCGAAAAGTGATCCTCTCGGATTGATTTTAAATCGCAAATAAAAGATGCCGCAAATAATAGTTGGTTAATAGTATAAAAGGGGAAACAACTCTTGGTGTTAGTTTTTGTTTTTTGAGCATTTTTGAAATCCATGAAATAAATAAACAATGATAACATATTTGATATTTATGTAAAATCAACAACTTTAAATAACTAAACAAAATAGAAAAAATAGATAACCTTCTGCCTTAAATTCTTAACTGTGATTAATTATAGTTGACCCTAGAGCTCCCACAAAGCCCTATAATCAGTGTTAATTCTGTGCTATGCTATAAACATTGCTTAAAATTGTAAATTTCAAAATTTATATGCTCAGTTTGAATATCTTTATGCTTAGTACTGTGATAATTTTTTTTTTATTTTTATTGATTATGTAATTTAGATTAAAACACATAAAATGGTGAAAGAAGTAAAAAGTAAAAAGGGCTCTGGACCGGGATGGATTGCCAAATGTGGGTTTCCAGGCACCTACACTGAAATGAAAGAGCAAGAGGCTAATTTTTGGAAAACATTTGTTGAGAAGTATGTATATATTCTTATGAGAGTATCTTCACATTTGGAAGATAAATTTTTAAAAATCTTATATCAAAAGACATTCCTTTTAAAAAAATATTCTCAATAAAATTGTTTTTTGAAAGATCTCTTCTACATAATATAGTACGTTTCTGTTGTTTTCTTCTGTCTATTGAGTGCTGTATGCTTGTATTCTTAGTTTGAAATCCTAATCATTTAACAAACATGCACATAACCTTTCTTACAAAAATACCATGTCACAAAGGGAATTATTCATCATTAATTAAACTTGCAAATAATACTTTTTGCTACATACAAAGAAATAAATGCATGAAAGATAATTCGTTTTTGGTACAAGGCAGTAGTTGTACTTTGGTAACTCGTGCACTGATATACATGGATATGTCGAAGTGATTTGGAAAGCTGAACATTTTATTTTTTAGCTCTTCAAAATCGGGCATTCAGCACAATATTTTCGACAGTTTACTTGGGAATCAATAATATATAAAACCAAATGTCTATATTTTGTATCTATATCCTATTAGCTACTTAATGTTAGTATGAGGTTCATGTTATTTAACTTCATTTCTTAGGGCCAAGTTTCCTAGGTCTTTCTGTTACCTTCTCACCTTTTATTATATACCCATCGATTTCCTAGTGTTTGTTACTGTTAATTTTACAAAGTTTGATCCGATTTTCCGGATCACCACACTGTGGTTTTCTGAATCCATATCACCACTCTCTAAAACTGATGACGTAGTACGCAAAAACATGACGTTATTTTTCTTGCGCGTTAAAAAGTCCCTTGTTATTATGCTTTGTTTTATGGATAAATATTATACAATTGATCTCTAAAGTTTTAATCTGCTATATTTAGCTAGTTATAAGGGAGTATATAACAAATTTATCATTATAACAGTAACTTGATCCGAAGAGCCGTATCACGTCTCTTTGACAGGCGCGGATCATCAGATCAAACTCGACGCTTCGCGTCTCGTTAAATCTGATGATCCGCACCTGTCAACTCGATGTGATACGACCCTTCGGATCAAGTTACTGTTATAATAATATATATAAACCGCATGTTACAATTAATTTATATAAAGCATAATAACCACAAGTATATCTCCTTGCAAAGAACATATCTTTATATCAAACTGCATTCGACATCAATTCTGATACAAATTACCTCTTTTCCATTTCACGCCTCACTCACCCACAAACAAACAAACATCATTAACTTCTAGATCCTCTCCAGCTCCGTTGTGAGGGGATAAAAATGTAGGTGACGCATTAAATGTCAATATCATCCCACATTGTTTTTAAAAAAGGTATTTAAAACCTCTGAATCCTCTGGAAAAAGACGAAGATAAGGAGAAAAAGTGAAGGAAGATTTAAGAGAATTGAGGAACAATGTATGTTTTTTTTGGCCTTGATTAATCTCATCTGGATATCAGTGAACTTCCTGTTCCAATTGCGCATACAACAGTAGTCACTTTTGTAAAACTGTGGTGAGATTGCTTAGTTTTAGTTGTGTCCCTTTAAGTTGCTCCTTGGCTAAAAGTACTATTTAGTGAGTCTTTCAGCTTTATTTGCATAACAAAATTTATCAAAATAACAGTTGAACGACAATATTTTTTTTTCAACTTAATTTGATTAAATAAAACTAATTTATGACTTTTCATATTGCAGGAAAATGGGGAAGAAATAAAAACTGATATTCTTGGCTTATTGTTCAAAATTTTCTTCACCTTGATTCTGCTTATTCAGTTCTGTGGTATGATTATGCACAGGTTTGTATTTTTTTTTTAAAAAAAATTTTTTGGAAAAAATGAAATACCTGTACATTTAATAATACGCCAAAATTAATTGTATAACAGAAGACAGCAAATTGACGTAAACGATCAAAATACTTAACCAATTGATCAACGTTTTATTTCAAAACCTAAACTTTCATAATGATTAAAAGAGTGAATAAGGTGAAAGATCTGCAAGTTTATGCATGTAATAAAAACATTGCAATTTACTTATAAATATTTTGAATGGGGGACATTTTTACACCTTGTAGCTATTACAGAGATCCCTAACCCTTTTAAAAATAAAAGAAGGAACAATGTAAACGAAGCCAGAAGATTTTGTAAATCTTTCAAATGGTATCGTAGAAACTTCAGAGGAAGAAAGGATGAAAGAACAGAAATATATAAAGCAACAAATTTTCAGCCTTCAGGAAACAGGTTCAATGAAGCTTTAAATCCGAGGATGAAATATCTTCTCTTTACGGATGAATGCATATATAGAAGAAAAAAATCATACTTATTTATTTCTTATTGCAGGAAGAAAAGATAATGTTGGACATCATGAAGAAGAATCGCATTTCAAATCTCGCTTCGATATTGCCATACACTCAAAACAGGATAAGGGATTTATTTACATGGAAACTAGATATAACAAAAATACTAGTAAGAATGAAGAAGCGATACAGTCAGATTTGCGGGAACTGCAGAAGCTTCGAAACCTTCGTGAAACTTTAATGCGAAAAAGACGAAGTGGAGACCTAAAACGTTGATATAAACGGAGAACATTTTGCGTATCGTGGAGGACTTTCTTATGCAGCGAATATTGTCTACCTCGAATAGGGAGGCAAAAGGCAGAGTATTTCTAACGGAAAGAAGCCTTTTCATTAAGGACACAAATTAAAAGTGGACGTAAAATTAACATAAAAATCCGATGGTATAATTATTAAATTTGGTCGAATTTTAAATCATTTCTATATTTTTAATCTATTTATCAATTAGAAAAAATATTAATAAATTGTGTCATTAATGGAGTTTTATGCAAAACAATTATATGTTCATGTATTTACTTACGCTCATTGTATGTTTTTTTACCATAGCATCTATCGACAAATGAAATGTTGGCTGACGTTTATCAATCGAATTGTTAGACCAGTATTTTTCAATGATATGCCTATGGACCTAATTATTTGACTGTTTCAACATGTGTTTTCAGAGAGTTTTTTTTTTGTTCTATAACGTTTTCTGTCTGAATTGTTCTTATCCAGAAAAACAGTCTGTTATCAGAATTTTATATCATTCATTTGTTAGTGAGATAAACATTAAAATATAGCTACTAATATACCATGAATAATTCATTTACTTCTATGTAATAAGCCCTAGACGTTATTCTAAAATATATACATGTAGCTAGTTAAGGTCAATCTGCTCATTCAAATGTTATAAAGAATTACAAACAAGGATTTTGTCAAATTATATCATCATATTTTCATATTCAGAAAATATTTGATTTGTTTATATCCATTAAAACGTAAAGTATCTTAGGAATTAAACAGGATTGAAAATATAATAAAAATACCAAACCGTGGTATGTTTGCAACTTTTGATCAAAGGGTTAGCACAAAATCCTTAGCATGTGAGTTGTGTCTCTATTTGGCAAGAAATAGTATTGCAAAGGAATATCCGGTCCAGTTTCGCATAAAAAAACAAAGAAAAAACATCAAGATATAGAGAAATTGTATTAGCAAAAGTAAAAGAATGTCTAAATAAAAAAAAGTCTTGGGTTACCCTGAAGAGAAAATTCCTATTACAATTATATTTTCAAATTTGAGGAACCTCTAGATTTTAAAAAAAAGCAATGTAAAAATCCATTAAGCTTTAAAATAATTATATTCTTTACGCAATAACCAATTTTATTGTTTTAGTCTAGTTAAAAGTAAAATCTAAAAGTACTTTGCATTATTCACAATTTGTTATATGGCGTTGAAATAATCCCTCGCTGTAACTAAGTAAAAAGAAGATGATACTCCCTAACAAAAATTTACTATAGTTAATATAGTTTATTTTTAATGTATAGTAAAACATTTTGAAATTTGATTTACATGAAACTTTATGTAGAACTTTTATTCATATAAAAGCCTAATATTTCTAAAATTACATATAAAATGTGTTTGCTTGATAGTAAGGTAAATATACAAGGAATACTTCATTTTATTATTTGACAGAAAAGTCCATTTGTAGGAAGTTTAAAAAATAAAATATATCAATTGCTGAAAATGTAAACATATTTGATTTACATAGTGAACACTTTATAAACATATTAATATAGTTAACTATATTATATATTTATATAGTTAATATAGCAAATACGGTTAAGCTATAGTTAAAATACTTTTTTGTTAGGGGTGCAAACATTTTATTAATTTGTTCAACAAAAACTATAAAAAAAAAAATCTGCACAAAAACACATCAAAACGTTAACCCACAACATTCATACAAACAAAAAAAAATCAAAATAAACAAAACAAACAAAAATTAATAACTTTTTACATCCTATTTTTATAATATTGTCAAACCCGCCAGACAAATGTTTTTGACACATGCAAATTGTCAAATAACAAAATGTGATCAAATAGGTTATTTTGTTCGTTTACATCGTATATATACACACTTTCTTAGCACGTAGGATTTCACTCTTTTCTGCAGTAGCATCACGTCGGGTTCATTATTCAGTACACATAATACTTTAATAATAATAAATAATAATTTTACGTAAGAAAAATATATATAGCAAAAAAATTCCTAACAAGTAAAATTCACCGTTGAATTTTGGACTATGATAGGTAACAATTACATACATATACACATGGTAATGTTAAATACGCACGTTTCTTGTATTTGAGTATATACTACAAACAAATCGGCTTTAAAACAGACTATTTATTTCAACCCCCCTCCCCCCCCAAAAAAAAAATGAAAACTTTAAACTATCCGCTGTTTCATGACTTAACAAATAAATCAGTACCGTCAATGACAAGTGCTAATATTTACACATGAATAATTTTCCTCTATTTTCTCTTAATACATCATTTTAAAAGGTTGCTTTTGATATAACAGAACAATATTACAGCGTTGAGTAATTAGATACTTTTTAATCAAATTGTACCTATTATATATCATAATTCAAAACGTCTTAACATTCCTATGATAAAATTTCCCCAAATTCTTGTTAATTTATTTTATGCAATATTTGCTTCGAAATAAAGTACATATAATACCTTCATTTCAATGATGTTAACGTCATACCGTTACACAAACCGTTACAATTTACACGTGTACATATAACGTCAAAGTCATGACGTTACATTGATTACGCTTGAAATCAATACTTATTTCAAACGACTTTAAAAAGAAAACTAGAAAAGATATAATTAAAAAATAAATTGTTTTATTACCCACAAAGTCTACACCATTACTGAATAAAATTTCATTATTTTTTTGTAGCAGGGCATATTTTGTCCCATTTCTTTAGCTCTTTTCAGTCCACACAGGAAAGCTTCCCAAACACTCGCAAAACATTCAGGCCTAATGCACACGGATATACCTTTTGCAACCACACAGGTCATATGTTTTCTAAAATGGACATTTTCAGTTGAGTGAACATTTACAAAATAGCGACTACGGATCTTATATGGAGAGCATCATGCGCAAAAAATATTTTATGTAAAGTACAATGTATATAAAGTAGTTTAAACTGCTATTTTTACACCCTGAATGGGATATCGTCAGTTATACCTAAGATTTTTTTTTAATATGATCTACATAACATATTTAGATGAAACTTACATACATGTAACGTACATGTTGCCTTCTTTTTATAGTTGGGCTAATAAAATAAAATTGTTATGGGAATCCAAGGCCTATAAAAACTATTCCAGTTTGGGGGCACAGCCAAGCATTTCGATGAACACTATTAAGAAAAAATAATTCAGGTTGGTAGCAGCGTTTTTTTTAAGTTGGTGGGGGATAGAACAGTTACAATAAAATTGGACTAGCTCGAAAAAAAAAAAACCTGACAATTAAAATAGGTTCCAATATCTTTCACTACTAAATTTTATTCATTCACTACAACAATACCCCATTCAACTTTACTTCCAAACTCAAAATAGCCTGAGCCGATGCTGATAACCTACATGTACTTGCAAGATTTTTTATATTATTTTCAAGGGATCAGAAATATTGTGGTTCGATAATATGTAAAGAATATTTTCATATTATTTAGTAGTATTCTGATTTTGGCATTATGTATTTTGTGCATATTTATACAGGATATTCTGTGTAATACTTTTTTTGTTTGTTTTAAACCATTAAGAAATGCAGAATCGGATGTATCTATTAACCATTTTGAATCAAATTATATCATTTGGTGTATTAGTTATTTCATTTTGGCACAACATGGTTTCCACACTTCTTTATCCATAGTCTCTGACAACTGTAGAAGTTCACCCAACCGAAAAAGTCCATAAGGAAGGACACATCTTTTCAATTAAAAAGCCTGCTTTGAACTCACACGCAAGTGAGTTGAGGCTACATACGGAGGTTTCTATGCAAAATATCTAATTAAGTTTCATAATTGCTCTACCTAAAGCACAGAAAATGTTAAGACTTATTTTCTTATACATTCTTGGTACCAAAGACATGCTATAGCCAGTACACATTATGACGTCATATTATGACATCATCAAGTTTATAAGAAACATCAACAAAATCGCTTCGGCGCAAGGGCATACCTTACTTTGTTTAATAGAAACAAGGTATATAGAAGACGCAGGATATTCTGAGGATTTAAGATATTGCTGCACAAATGTCGGCACTAGAATTGTTTATGTTACCATTTGTGCAGTTTTACGTTTAAACAGGGTAAAAATTCACAGTCCAGTGTAAGTTTCCTAAATATTAAGTCGATTGAGAAAATGCATAGGATTTGTGCAGCAATTTTAATAATTTTATAAATATTCTTCTTAATGTTATACATTGTTTATTTTAGAAAGGCCCTAAGTACCGAGCATAGGAAAAAATTTGTAACCCTTGTTTATTAGATAGGATATGCCCTTGCACCGAGGTGATTTTGTTGATTTGATTTATTACCTTGAATGGCAGAGAATAATGACGTTATAATATGACGTCATAATGTTCACTTGCATTAATAAACTGTGGGTACTAAGTATGTATAAGAAAATCAGTTTGAACTTTCTCTGTACATAAAATGTTAAATATATTAATTTTTATTAGCTCATTTTCATAGAAATATTCATATTTAGCCTTAACTCACTTGCGCATTCCGACAAATTGTAAAAACCACTCTACTAGCGTGACCACATATCCTTAAGGACTATACGGTGTGATTATATGAAATTAAGGAACAACATAACTAACATAATAAATTTAAATAAAAATTGTGACGGACAAAGACTTCCTTAGTACCGATGACCAACTGAAAAGTTAAAGGCTAATTGTTATGAGGTGTTCTCATACTGAAACACAAAAACGCAAACACAGCGTCCCTTGGTGGACGCTCCATTGTTTTAACCACATTTTAATTCCATTCAAGTGGGATTTAGGCAGGGACTATATTTTGTTGCAGAAGGTTTTTAAGAGAAAAACATCATTTTTTGTATTTTGAACTATATACAGTACTGCTAATTTTACATTCCTTTTTTCCATGTTAGTTGCACACAAAGCTGCTTTTGCAGTGAAATGTGTTATACTTGTTTTGAAATATCTATAGAATTAGTTTTTATGCATTCTTTCGACGAATTATGGAAAATAAAGTAAATATATTCTGAAATTCCAGAAAAGAAGCCAAATGTGCCTATTAAACTTAATTTTTAACAATTTTAGTAATGTCTTTAATTATACAGTCATCATATACCTTCAGTCTAGACGTTCTCTTTTCAATATTTTAGAAAGCTTTGACCCATCTGCTTAAATTCTACAAACGTTTGAGACATTAAAGTATTTTTGTTGCTTATCAAACTTTCAATGCCCCCCAAAAAGATCACATTGTGTGAGTGCAGAAAAGTTAAATAATTGATTATGAGCAGCAATTATAGAAACCATGACTTAGTCATTATTTTTAAGTGTCTTTTTTGAATAGACTTCTAGTTTATTTTGTTCTATGCTTTCTTTGGAGAAAACTATTTGAGGGAAAACGTTGAAGATGTAATTTTGATTAAGACACAAATTTAAGTGCAAAAAGATTATATTAAATGCACTGTAGCGCTAAAAGAAGTTTGATCAACATATGTTGATTTGATTTTTAATCAAGCTATGTGTATCGAATTAAAAATATATTTAAAAAAAAAACAGTTTATGACTTTAATAATCAAGAGCCAACCTCGCTAAATTGACTTTGACTTTTTTATTTAGCATTTATACATTTAGTTTAATAATATAAATAAAATATATGTATGGTTTTGACGTTAACTTTTTGAAATGACACCGTAGAGAAAACCATTGTGATTGGACATGCCATTGGAAGTTACATGTTACACTGGTTTATCAAGGAGTGTAAGTTTTAACTCTTACCAACCAAAAAATTTATTCATGTTTTTGTATATCAACTTATCCTTCAAATGGAATTTTTCATGAATTATGATACATTTTATTTATATATGATCCATTCAACTAAAGGTGAATATGTCACGCATTGCTTCGAAAGTACAACGCCTGCAACGGGAAAGTTGTTGCAATCGCAGGAAACCATCATGTAAAACATTTTTACGTAATTTTCCAACCTTTCACATCATCTGTATTTATGTTTTCAGAGGTCAGTTTTAACTTTATATCACAAAAAAACTTTTTTAGTAGCCATCAAACCATTGAAAAAGGGTTCGTCTGTCTTATTGCAATAAGGTGTTTTTGTGTAGAAATATGAACTGATATTTTTTAGATGTTTTGCATGATCCAAACATCCGTTCCTTGGTCTACTGACATTCACGTCTTGTGATTTAGATAATGTAATTAAGGTCTTCCGTTACCACGGAGCATAATTTCAATAATTCACTCATTTTCACTATATAAGTACCACCCCCTCCCCCACCCTGTCTATGGTACCCCTGACCCAGGGGCCTTAAAATTCACAATTCTGGAAGATAAGGACCATTGCTTATCATGACTACAGACCCTAAACCGTGCTACTACACCTCAGAAACGAACCGTACCGTTCCATACAGAAACTGTAACGAGAAATACAAAATTATTGTATTGATTTCATGTTTCTGCTGCCGATTTTCGTATTTATTTTGTTTACTGATATTTTTTCTTGTGAAGCAAACGTTTGAACGGTTAATCTATTATTTTAGAAATAAAAAAACAATGTACATATCTATTTACTAGGAATAAAAATGAAGCAGGAAGAGTCATATCTATTTCTATATATTTCTATGTAGATCAATGAATTAAAAATAAGTTACATATGTACGTAGCGTTATATGTATAGAACAAGTATATACCCAATATACATATTAATTCCTTTTAATTATCTTACAACTTTATTTGAAAGTGAACAAAAAATTCATTTAATTTTTTCCCCGTTTTAAAATGAAGGTTCAGCATACGTAAAAAATAAGCACGGAAATCTTTACGAGTTCTATATATATTAATACATGTACATATCTATACATAATGTCAAAGACATCGGTGGGATGAGGTTTTCTCTTCCTTTCATTTTTTTTTTTCATTTTTCCTCAATCAACGCTGTAGTGTAAATTAATGTTTAAATTGAAATCGAGAAATTAATTTGTTAAAAGCGGAAATATAATTATGTACGTGCATTAGGTACTTCAAAAGTCATTTGAAATGAATTAATTTTTAGCAGCCAATCAAAAATTAAAGTTAACAGGCACTGCCCACTTCATTTACATACCGTTTCCCAAAGCGTACCGTTTACAAAACGAACCGTTCCGTGCAAAAAACGAAACGTACCGTCCACAAAGCGTACCGTTCCGTGCACAAAGCGAAGCGTTCCGTGCACAAAGTGTACCGTTCTGTGAACAAAGCGAACCGTTCCGTGCACAAAGTGTACCGTACCGTTCACAAAACGAACCGTTCCGTTCTCAAAGCGTACCGTTCCGTGCACAAAGCGTACCGAACCTATGCACCTAGTTTATTTATTTAATACCTAGGAGCAGAGATGAAGATATTCTAAAAATTCATGTATTTCCACTATATAATCTATAGAGCCCCACCCTAACACCAGAACCCTGACCCTGGGGCCATTAAATTCACAATTTTGGTAGAGGCTTTCTTGCTCATTATAACTATGCACTTAGTTTATTTATTTAATACCCAGGAGCAGAAAAGAAGATTTTCCAAGAAATAATGTATTTTTACTATATACAGTACCGACCAGACCCAACCTGACACCAAAGCAGTCCCAGAAAGCAGTCCCCGGGACTGCTTTGGGACCGCTCTGGGACTGCTGTGGGACTGCTGTGGGACTGCTCTGGGACCGCTATGGGACTGCTCTGTAACTGCTATGAAAAGCAGTCCCAGCAGTCCCAGCTGTTCCTGGGACTGTTTTCTGGGACTGCTTTGTTCACTCATGTGTGTACAGATTCTGAGTGTCATGATAGCTCCGCCCTCTTGTGAATTTGCAGACTCCCTGTTGTTTTGTTTACTTGCAGCAGAGAGGTGTTTAAACTATTAAATAAGCAAGGATTTCTTACAATCTTTGAACAAGTAGAGATTATGATAGTTACTTAATATTTCCAAGGACTGTATATATACACAAATTAATGTGTATTTAGAATAAATAAAAAAAATAAAAAAGTTGATAAATAAAGATCGAATTCATGAGAAAATTTTTATCCCTAAAAATAAACTACAAGTTTATGAGAAAAAAATAGCTACATGTGGGCCTTTTTTAATTTTTTAATGTTAAATTTTAATATGTACTCAAATTTGCATTGGTACTAATTAAAAATAATCATTACAGTTAGATATAAGATGTTTTTTTATTAATAATTCTACACTTTTTATAAGGACCATGCTAAAAAAAGAGTATTCCATGTAACCCTCAAATAAAACCCAACAATTTATTAAATGACCATGAAATAAAATTATGCTACTATTCTCCCGTAACATAAACTATGTGAATGATCATTGGGGAATTAGTGAATTACCGGTAGCTTTAATTAATAAACAAGTTATTAAAAGAGTACATGTATATTTATTTTTAAAAAATGAAAATACCGGGAATTGTGATTTATTTCTTTTTTGTTTTGCTAGTGTTTACCTGGCCGATTAATGTTTATAAGACGGTATCAACACCCATTGTTTCAATCGCCTTTGGGCAGAAAATCGATGCATGTTATTTGGGTATTTGTATCAGTGTTACACATCGTTGAACATGCTGGTAAACAATGACCCTAATTTCAATTTATTTAATGCGATAAAAGTGATAAATGAAATGTGTTTAAATTTCTTTCGGGATTAATTAATTGTGAACATAATCTGAAGCTTCCATTCTGGTGATTTACAGATGTACACTCTAACATTTACAAATAAAACACTTAAAACTGAGTTTTATAGAACTAGGCATAAACGATATTTAAGTTGACATGTAATTAAAAATAATCATGACTGAAAAAAATAACACTTGGCAAAATTAACAAAGAATTTTTTTACAAGCCCCAATACTTAAGAAAACTCTAACTTTAGAGTATCTAACTTTAGTCTAAATTGGCCATATAATGATACGATCTATTTAAAGCTTCTTCTGTTGAAAAATATTTAATTCACGTTTAATTTTCTGTATAAAAAATAAATATGGGAACCAGTATCAATCACAGAAGAATTATTAATATACCCAAGAATTGTGATTAAATATTCATATTCAGTGTAATTCATATATGTACATGTAAGTGTGAAAGCCTTCTTCCTCCAATAAATATTATTAATAATTATTTCAATTTTTATGCGCGTACATGTTCTGTTCATAAATGACCTTCTCGAACATGTAAGGATTCCTAGCATACTACCCCAGAATCAATTTCTACTGCCTTTTATAGTTCCATTGTTTATTGGAAATCTCATTTCTGAGTAAGCTCCGCCCATTAAATTAATAAACCCCGCCCACTGGGACTGCTGGGACTGCTTTTCTGGGACTGCTGGGACTGCTCTCTGGGACCGCTGGGACTGCTGGGACCGCTGTGGGACCGCTGTGGGACTGCTCTGGGACCGCTGTGGGACTGCTCTGGGACCGCTGTGGGACTGCTTTAGCAGTCCCAGAAAGCAGTCCCTGGGACTGCTTTGTGTCAGGTTGGGTCTGGTCGGTACTGATACTTATTTAGCCCCGCCCTGACAGAGGAAACCCTTGACCCCAGGGCCTTGAATTTCACAATTTGCAAGTAAGTTATCAGCATAGGCTCGGGCTAAATCGAGAGTGAAATTTGGAGTTTGGCAGTAAAGTTAAATAAGGTAATGTTGTAGTGAATAACTAAAATAAATTTAGCATTGAAAGATATTGGAAACTATTTTACTTGTCAGGTTTCTTCTAGCTTGTCGAATTTCATTCTAACTGTTCTATTCCCCACCCACTTAAGAAAAAACGATGCTACCTACCTGAATTAATTTTTGTTTATGGTGTTCTTTGAAATGCTTGGTTGTGCCCTCAAACTGGAATAGTTTTAAGTGGCCTGGAATTCCCAGACAATTTTTATTTTATTAGCCCATGCAACTATATTTCTAAGAAGGCAAGATGTATGGTATGTACAATGTAAGTTTCATCTACATATGTTATCTAGATCATATTAAAAAAACCCTAAGGGATAATTGACGATATCCCATTAAGAGTGTAAAAATAGCAGTTTAAATTGTACTTGACAAAATATTTTTTGGCGCATGATGCGCTCCATACTGAAGATCCGTAGTCGCTATTTTGTAAATGTTCACCCAACCGAAACTGTCCTAAAGCAACAGTCTCCTTCTAAAGCATTGTAACTGTTGTATATTCAATACATGGTGTATAAAACATCAGTTGGTAAACAAAGCGGCTAATAAAGTTTCAATGCTCTAAAAGCATGGATTTTAAATGATCGATCATCCTTGGACTATTCAAACGATATTTCCCATTTTCAAATACATGGGCATCATGCTACTTCCTGGCAAGCCTATAATTATGTTTCAAATGATAAATAAAGCTGTCATCGAAAACACCCCGCAGAATCAATAGGTAAAGTTACTTTTTGTTCAAGTGCTCTCTGTTGGAATGCTCAGGAGCTAAGACAGAAATATGCATTCCATGAAATGACCCATACAGTTAAGCTCTTGATGAATTTTTAAAATTTTTCTCAGTTTCCAAACCGAGTCAATTTAAGTTACTGGCAGATAAATTGATGTAATAATTTCAAAAACCTCGTTCGAGTAAGATTATGAATTCGTTTGTAATTTGTTTTCCTATGACGTAATTTCTCCTTTAAACACTTCCTTTGGTTTCCGTCAGTCATACATTGTAGATTTCACCAGGCCAGACAGATTCTCAATTATCCTATATCTCTCTGAAGATGCCAACCAGTAGATAACAATAACCAACTTTTTGGACGGGGCAAAAATATCTTTAAAAAATTAATTTAATATATAATATTATTAACATTTCAGTGTAAATTTACAACTTATCTTAATCCGTAAATTTTTTTTTTTAGTTTTATTTATCGTAGTGGATAAGGTTTTTTTTTTACTTTCTTTGAGGAACATTTAAAAATTAGTCTAAAAGAAAGAAAATATACCCCTTTTCTATCAGCCAATCTCCTTTATATATGTTTAAGGACAGACGAGACGTTCCTTAATAATAGATACATTTTTTTAAGAGTTTGTCATTGAAGTTTTGCTACTTGAACATGTTTAATATAAAAAAAATTGAGGTACCTTACCAGGCAATTCTGCAAGATACCAGGAGTAGTTTTTCTTATATAATCTTTTGGGGAAGAAAAATAATTTTCCAATATCAAATGCTTAAGTGTATGTTAATTTTTTTTTAAAAGTCCAGAAACTGGTTTATAAGTCAGAATGTTATAAAAATTTTGGATTTTTTTCATACATACAAAGATATACAGAACTGATTTTGAGGAACGTCTCGTCTGACCTTAATAACAATTTAATGATAAACTTATGGTACATAAATCTCTCCTGAATGCATAACAGATTAACATTTAATTATGTACATATGTAGGTAAATATTCACATGTCATTGAGTAGATTTTCATACATAAGTGATTTTTCGTCGTAATAATGGATAAGACGCAGTTGTTAGTGAATGATACGGTCATCAATTATCTTCATTTTATTATTCTATTCTCGTATTTACCAGATATAAATATATATAAACACACTGTTTTGCTTTTTTTCTTAAAAAAAATCAACAAAATTAATCAAAATCACTGTGCTTCATTATAGATAAGCAATAAATATCATGGAATATTTTTCGGAGGAAGACAGTTGTTGTTTATAAAACATGCAATTGGTGAAATTTTGAAACAACTTAGCTCATTTTATGACGATCTCTCTCGAGTAAACATGTTTCGGATGAATGCATTGATAACCATTTAAGTGAAATAAATCTTGAAAGTAAAATAAGAGATGAAAAAGAGAAACAATTGAAAATTTTCCTTCTTTAAAAGAATGTGCTGAGGCAATTTATCATATGAAACAAAATAAATCCCCGGGAAATGATGGTTTACCAGTAGAATTGTACAAAATGTTTTGGAAGCACTTAAAAACATATTTTTACAATGCCTTAATTTATTCTTTTGAACTAGGTGAACTTTCAAATACACAAAAATGTTCTATATTATCCCTTATTCATAAAAAAGGTTCTCTAGACAAATTAGAGAATTACAGACCTATCAGTCTAACTAATATAGATTACAAAATCGTAGCTTTTGTTTTCGCTAGAAGGCTACAAAATGTCATAGATACCGCTATAAATGAAAACCAGACAGGATATATTAAAGGTAGATTTATTGGTAATAATGCTAGACTTATCGTAGATATTCTAGAATGCTGCGAAAATAATAACAAGGAGGATAAAGCCTTCGATTCGGAATTTCCTATTTAAAACTCTAGAGAAATTTTGACCTAATTTCATAAAATAGATTGAAATATTTTATAAAAACCCCTTTTTTATGTAAAGAACAATGAATGGTTGTCAAGAAAATGTCAAATGAAACGTGGAAGTAGACAGGGATGTCAAGTATCTGCTTTACTTTTTTATTTGTAATGGAAATACTAAATTTGAAAATAAACAATTGTAAAGATATAAAAGGTTTCAAAATTAATTCATTGGAAAAAGAAATTAAATGACTTGTGTACAACACGCCGATGATACTACGCTTCCCCTGGAAGATGAATTATCATTGGAAAATGCGTTAAACATTTTACGAGTTTGGCAAAGTGTGGGCACAAAATTAACTAGATGCTGTCATGAGACAGTAATACTCGCACTAATGTGTTTGCCTCTAAATACACGCTCCTACATATTGGGCGGCTTTCCAAGGAAAAAGTCAAAATAATTCTATAATTTACATGTATTCATCTAATTCAGTATGAAATTCTCAGAATCTGTGACCTATAACTCTGAACCTCTTATATTTATATTATACATGCTTAATGCATTATATACCAGTCTGAATTCTATTAATGATGTAAATTCATGCACGGATCTATCGGGGGGGGGGGGTTCAACCCCCCCCCCCAGGAATTTACAAGGTTAAAAAATGTATATACTAAAACAAGCTAAAAGTTACAATGTACCCCCCCTTGGAAAATGCAGACACCCCCTGGTAAACACGAATATGTTTAAAATGGGTATGAAAAGCAAAACATTTGCGGCAATAGAACTACCCCCACCCCCCAATCCCACGATATAGGCTTTTGACGTTTGGGTGAGTTTTACATTAGGTTTTTTTTTGTCAATTTCTGAAATAGGATTTTTTTCTGACTTAGGTGGACCCCCCCCCCCCCCTGGAAAAAAAATTCTGGATCCGCACCTGAAATTAGATTTTGATTTATGTTTTGCTCATAATAGGACCTTTTTAAATTTACTAACCCCCCCCCCCCCCCACCACCACTCGACACCAAAATCACACAGCACATACTTTTTGGAATAGGCTAGATGGAAAAGGTTTGTTAAAATTTAATATCGTTTGTTATGAATTTATTTAAAATTTGTTCTTGTACTATACATGTGAACATGTAAATTTCTACATCACATCACATTGCGTCACCCATTATCATATTTATAGATTAAACACCATTTGGCACACCTCGGCCGATTTCCACTTCATCTGATAAGGTGACGGAATCGACGAAGGTTCGCCAAATGGAATTAGCACATGGCTGCAGTCTGGTGTGCATTGGATTAATTCATTTTGTGTTATAATTGGATTTATATTTCATGAAGTTGACGAGACACAGGGAGTCGGTAAGTAGATGTTTAAGTATAGTGGGGGGTAAAAAGATAAAAAAGGGTCAAAGATCATCGTATGCCACACTAGACGAATTTCATATTGTGAAGTTATCTCCCGTTGTCGATGTGACATTCAGTTACTGCCAATATTGGTGCGGATCCAGAATTTTTTTCGGGAATAGGGAGGGGGGTTCATATCTCAGTCAAAAAATTGCAGCCCAGAATTTCCTGACAAGCAGGAGAAAAAAAAATTAAAACAAATAAACAAATAAAAAACAATGATAGTGAGGTCAATGTTTTCTAAGTTTATAGGGAGAAGATGTCCAAAGTCATTTTTACTTGCTACTTGAATACTTTTAATATTCCACAGAGCCAAATTTGAACTACCTTATATATATTTGATTCCGAAACTTCATAAGAGTCCTTACAAACAAAGATACATTGCAGGTTCCAGTAAATGTTCAACCAAGCCTCTTTCGTTACTTCTCACTAAAATATTGACAGTAGTGAGGAAAAACTTCAAGAGTACCGTACAACTATATTATATTCAAGAAGTGGTGTAAATCAGATGTGGATACTTAAAAATTCTAAAGAACTTTTGGACAATTTGAAATCACAAGACTTTACAAAAATCAGCAGCATAAAAACTTACGACTTTTCAACTTTATACACAACAATTCCGCACGACAAATTAAAATCCAGGCTTTTTGATATCATTGACAGCTGCTTCTTCAACAAAAATGGAACTCGTAAGTTTACTTACCTCGTCATTGGTCATTTGAAAAATTATTTTGTTAAAACAGATTCTGATTGCACACATAAGTACTCTGAAGTTGACATCAAGAAGATGCTTGAGTTTCTGATTGACAATATCTATGTGGTTTTTGGAGACCAGGTATTCCAACAATCTATTGGAATTCCCATGGGTACAAATTGCGCTCCGTTATTAGCAGACCTATTTTTATATTCATATGAAGCAGAATTTATGCAAAATCTTTTACGTGAAAAGAAGAAAACACTTGCTGTGGCCTTCAACTCGACATTTAGATATATAGACGACCTATTGTCAATTAATAATGATAATTTCCATTCCTACGTCGACACGATATATCCTGGTGAGCTTGAGATAAAAGATACCACAGAGTCCGACACTTCTGCTTCATACTTGGATATTTTACTTGAAAAAGACACTAATGGTAATCTAACAACCAAGCTATATGATAAACGTGATGACTTTAATTTTTCTATCGTCAACTTCCCTTACTTATGCAGCAATATACCTTCATCACCTGCATACGGAGTATTTATATCTCAGTTGATTCGATATGCAAGAGCATGCTCTACGTATGAACAATTTCTTAAACGAGGTAAATTATTGACAAGCAAGTTGATGAAACAAGAATATCAACAGTCTCGTTTAAAGTCATCATTTCGTAAATTCTATGGTCGATACAATGACCTTGTCAGCAAATACAATATCATTGAATGAAATGCTGACTGACGTTTTTCATACCAATTGTTAGTCCATTATTTATACACTGAATTGACCACGAATTTTTTTCCGTTATATCCTGATTATGACAACGAGCACACGGCGGGTGGGACCGGTCGGCAGGGGATGCTCACTCCTCCATGGCACCTGATCCCACCTCTGACGTTTCGGAGGTCCGTGTTTGCTCTGCTCTTATTTTGTATATTTGTTTATTGGACGTTGAGGTTGAATACTGTTCGTTATTTCCATATCCTTCTACAGTATATAGTCCTGTTTAAATAACAAAGCAAATGCCAGATGGGGGGTGGGGGTGGGGATGGGGGGATTCCAATCTCCCTACCCACTTCCTGCCCCTGAAATAACAATTTATTTTGTGATTCCAGTTAAATAGTATATATTTTTTTCCATTTGACTAATTATTATACATATTTTGTTTCTTGTGTTTATATTATGTCTGTCTATAAGTCTGCAGAAATTAAATGGTAGCTAGCTTGCCCATAAATTTTAAGTGGGATGGGCTATACAAATAGCTTCGACATTTTATAGGTTTATTTCTTGTAACAATTAAGACCTTTTATTTGGGGACCATTAATTTTTACCTCTGATCGCTTGACATAGGATAATTATTTCTACAATAAAAATACCAAACTTTAAACTCTGCCTAAATTTTGATCAGTAGGTGCTAGGGCTTTCATACTTATCATGACATATGTATTTATTGTGAACTGTCAACAGGTATAAATATGTTTGGCCTTGACCCTAGAGTTTAAACCACTTAAACAAAAAAAAAACCTTGGCAATTAACTTTTGAACAGGAATTACTAAGGGATTTCTTTATTTCACATGTGCATTCCTTGTGACCAGACTTTCTTCTGATACTAACAATTTGAACCCTTTTACCTTAACATTTGAGTTTGACATATATTTGAAAACCATCAACCTTCGCCATAGGCCTCCCATACTTGGACATCAGTGTTTCACAAACACATCTTATCTTCATTATTATTTGGTGGTGTCTCCTAATGAGGGAAAAATCCCCAAGGCCAACCTTAAAAAATTCTTTGTTTGCAGTAGCCGACCTATTATTTTTAGTCTGGGTCGGTAGGAAGGCATTCTTTTTTTTCTTTTTTTTTTTTTGAAAAAAAATCAGTTTTTTGTTAGATAAGAAATAAAAGAGGTTATCAAACACCTACTTGACATGAATGAGCTCACCTTTTGTTATATACCTCCAATTGATAAAAAAGGTGTAAAATTTGAAAACAAAACTGTTTCAATATTCTGAAAAATTGAAAAAAAATAAAATCCCTAAAAAAGTTTGGGGTCGGGTGCATTTTCAGATGGTCGGTAGGCAACTGCAAACACACTTAATTTCATTTTAGGCCCAAGAGAGATTTATTCACAACAAACAAACAAATTACTAAAGAAAATATGAAACATGAATACATGTATGTTGGTCATATATATCTCTGCATGAAAAATACTCCAACCATATTGTAACCCTTTAAAAACACTCATTTGAGCTTTTCTGGTTTCTTAAGCATATAATGTCTGTCATGACGTGTTGTCCATCTGTTTGTCTGAAAACGTGCTTACATTTTTAACTTCTCTAGAACCACTGGGCCAATTTTACTCAATTCATTTAGAAATATGTACATTTGTATGTCAGACTCAGTCCATCTGTCTCAATAAGTTTAACCTTGGTCATCACGGTCATATCTACTGAATGAGAAGAGACATTCATATTAAACTTATGTATTAGTATTTATCTGTCAGAATGGCATGGTTTTTTTTTACATGTGACCTAGAAGTTTGACCAACTTGCAAAGAAATTAAATTGTTATAAATTCATCATTTGGAAAGAGAAAAGTTAGGGCATTCATATGATAATGCATGTATATTATTACCTGTGATAAGACCTTTCCAAATAAATCATGACTTTTACACTGTGACCTTGACCTTGAAGCGATCAAGCCTAACCTACTTTTCAAAAAATGTTGCATTTGCTTATAACTGTTGATTGAGATGAGATATGACTCTCACATTTGACATGTACATTAATTACTCATAAGAATTCAAGGTGTTTTCCAGCATGCGATTTTTTTTTACCCCTTGACGTTGATGTTTTACATTATTTTCAAAACAATTAACTCTCTTAAAAGATGATTAGGCTTCTGAGTAACATTAAGGAAGACTTCAAGGAAGACAGGGCTTTTTGCACAAAAAACGTCATTTTTCGACCCATATTTGACCCCACGGGGTAAAATCAAAATTTCGAAACCTTACTGCACATGTACATGACACCACCAACCATCTCCCAAAAGGTGATTAGGCTGCTGAGTAAAATGAAAGAGGAGTTCAGAGAATACAGGGCTTTTAGCATAAAAACATCACTTTTCACCCCATTTGACCCCTGGGGCAAAATCAAAATTTAAACCTTACTGCACAACTACATGACCCCACTAACCATCTCCCAAAAGATGATTAGGCTACTGAGTAAAATGTATAAGGAATTCAGGGAAGACTGGACTTTTGCATAAAAAAACAAAATTTGGAAACCTTACTGCACATCTACATGACACCACTAATCATCCCCCAAAAGATAATTAGGCTGCTAATTAAAATGTAAGAGGAGTTAAGGGAAGATGGGGCTTTTTGCATCATTTTTCGACCCCCATTTGACCCCCGGGGCAAAATTAAAATTCCGGAACCTTACTGCACATCTACATGACACCACCAATCATCCCCCAAAATGTGATTAGGCTGCTGAGTAAAATGTAGAAGGAGTTCAGGGAAGACGGGACTTTTTGCCCCAAAAACGTCATTTTTCGACCCCCATTTGACCCCCCGGTGAAAAATCAGAATTTCGAAACCTTACTGCACATTTTTGCATCATTTTTCGAACACCATTTTACCCACAGGTGCAAAATTAAAATTCCGGAACCTTACTGCACATCTACATGACACCACCAATCATCCCCCAAAATGTGATTAGGCTGCTGAGTAAAATGTAGAAGGAGTTCAGGGAAGACGGGACTTTTTGCCCCAAAAACGTCATTTTTCGACCCCCATTTGACACCCCGGTGAAAAATCGAATTCCGAAACCTAACTGCACATCTGCATGACACCACCAACCATCTCTTAAAAGATGATTAAGGTTTCCGACCCATATTAGGACCAAAATTTCTAGATATCCTGATATTATTTTAAAGCATTTTAAAGTATGAAGGGATTTACCAAGAAAAAATTTCAAATATTTTATTACCTAAGCAGAAATTAATTATTAAAGATTGCATTGAAATCTACTGAAGGAATAAGTTTTTTAAGATAAAAAAATATATACTTCAAATATAAAAAAATGCCGTGGTGGAAAGATGTTTTGATCATTGGGAATAGAAAAACAATTAGAAAGAATTTTTTGACCAGACATATTTTTTAAAATTAATTTTTATTGAGTAAAATCAAAGGGAGATAACTCGTCAAGGGCAGAAAAAGGTCATAAATTAGGACATGTCCGACTCTTACATTCTTATACTAAAAGATGAAAATTAGTTCTAACTAAACTGAGTATTCAGCCCATACATATCTATTATGCATTCAATTCCACTGAACCTGAGGCTAATATGGATCGGATACCTTAAGCTACTGTCTAAAATGTAGGAGGAGTTTAGGGAAGAAAAGTGTGACAGACGGACGGACGGACGTACATGAGTAACAACAATATACCCGAACTTTCTTTAGAAAGTGCGGGTATAAATATAACTAAAACAGAATGTGTCATTTTAGGGCCTCTTAAGGAAAGATTAGCTCACAAAACACATATAAATCAGACGAAAATAAGCAAGATACTTTAAAATGTTTAGGAATATATCTTGGAACTACAGACCCTGAGACGTGCTACTATCCCAAAAAAGCGTTTGGCTTTCGTGCGCTTTCCGTTTCGTGCAAACCGTGTAGCGTTTCGTGTAAACCGTGCAGCGTTTCGTGCAAACCCTGTAGCGTTTCGTGTAAACCGTGCAGCGTTTCGTGTAAACTCCAAAGCGTTTCGTGCAAACCGTGTAGCGAGCGTGCGAAAAGCGTGTGAGAAACGTGCGACTTTCGTGTAAGAACCGTGCGAGAAACGTGCGACTTTCGTGCAAGAATCGTGTAAGATTCATTCGGAAGTCATTTCATTTTAAATATGGCTATCGATGGGTCAGGATGTAAAATTGTATTAGTATTTTATAATTGAATTAGTTATGTTTGTGATATTATAGGAGTAAAAACAAAACAAATTAAATTAAACGGTAATGTATTATTTATATTTGTTTGATTTCTTTTCCTTCTATAGAAAATATGTTCAAATAAATCAGCTATGTACCGGGTACAACAATTTTAAGGGCATTGTATTCAATATACTACATGTATCAACGCGATCATGGCTTCTTAAACATTTGTTTCTCAAAAAAAAAGAAATACCGGTAATATTCTTTTTTTAAATTTAAATCAAAAATATATCAGGACTCCGCTCTTGTCTTTTCATTTGAAACGATGTGTCATTTAATATACAATTAATTACCCCTTGTGAGGTCAACATGGTGAAATAAGGACCCGAGACCTGGCCCACGAGGTGAGGTGACCAGGGCAGGGGAGGGTCCTTT